>NC_056738.1:36438480-36740980 GCF_019279795.1 Protopterus annectens
ATTGAATTAGTCTTCTTGGGTACACATCTGCCATCAATTAAAGAGACTGATTAACCCCAAATAAAATTCAGCTGTCCTAGTAGGGTTTTCCTGACATTTACTCAGTTGCCTGTTACAACAGAAGCCATGGTTCGCACAGAGCTTACAAAGCATCAAAGGGATCTCATTGTTGAAAGGTGTCAGTCAGGAGAAGGGTACAAAAAAATTTCCACAGCATTGGATATACCATGGAACACAGTGAAGACAGTCATCAAAAAGTGGAGAAAATATGGGACAACAGTGATGTTGCAAAGAACTGGATGTCCCTCCAAAACTGATGAAAAGACAAGATGAAAACTGGTCAGGGAGGTTGCCAAGAGACCTACAGCAACACTGAAGGAGCTGCAGGAATTTCTGGGAACTACTGGTTGTGTACTACATGTGACAACAATCTCCCATATTCTCCATATGTCTGGACTATGGGGTAAGGTTGCAAGATGGAAGCCATTTCTTACACAGAAACACATCCAGACCCGGCTAAAATTTGCAAAACAATACATCAAGTCTCCCAAAAGCATGTGGGAAAATGTGTTGTGGTCTGATGAGACCAAGGTTAATCTTTTTGGCCACAATTCCAAAAGGTGCATTTGGTGCAAAAACAATACTTCGCATCACCAAAAGAACATCATCCCCACAGTGAAGCATGTTGGTGGCAGTATCATGCTTTGGGGTTGCTTTTCTTCAGCTGGAACTGGGGCTTTATTCAAGGTGGAGAGAATTATGAGCAGTTCCAAATACCAGCCACTTTTGGCCCAAAAACCTACAGGTGTCTGCTAGAAAGCTGAAGATGAAGAGGAATTTCACCTTTCAGCACACCAATGACCCCAAGCATACATCCAAATCAACAAAAGAATGGCTTCATCAGAAGAAAATTAAAGTTTTGGAATGGCCCAGCCAGAGCCCAGACCTAAATCCAATTGAAAATCAGTGGGGTGACCTGAAGAGGTCTGTGCACAAGAGATGCCCTCGAATCTGACAGATTTGGAGCGCTTTTGCAAGGAAGAGTGGGCAAATGTTGCCAAATCAAAATAATTAAATCAGAAGCTGCTTCAACAAAGTATTAGTTTAAGGGTCTGCGCACTTATGCAACTAGCTTATTGTATGTTTTTTGTTATATTTTTCCCCTAACAGATTTGTTTGTTTTTTAATTGAATTGTACAGGTTATACACCACATTAAAGGTGGGAAAAGTTTTGAAATTATTTATTGTGGTCTCATTCTTTTATATCACAAAAACCTGGCATTTTAACAGGGGTGTTTACACTTTTTATATCCACTGTAGAAATTATATTTCATAGGAACATGTGCATTTAATTGAAAGCTTCGACACACATCTAATAATTATTTCTGATCTTGCCCCCCCCCCCAAAAAAAAAAAAAACTAAGATAAAAATGAAGGGTAACGAAGCAAAAATAAGACACCCACCTGTTAAAAAGAGAGGAATTTAAGTGGAAATTATTCAAGAATTATTCAGGAAGATAATAATATATTCAGAAGTTAATAGCTAGTGACTGGCATAAAATTAAAATGGCGTTTAACAATAGGGTAGAAATAAAAGTGAAAGATATATGGTAAAGAAGTAATACAAATTACTTAGAGGGGCTAACAGAGGTTAAAATATTAAAGAATAAGTAGAATCTCACAAAACAAGAGGAGGAGAAAATGTGGAGTGCTAAAGAGAAAGTAAGGGAGTATATGGATAATATGCATGAGTTTAGAAAGATTGCAGCTAAGCAACTATTCTTGATAACAACTCCAGAGCACAAAAAAACTTTTAGCACAACAAAGTATTCAACATAATGTTGAAAGGCTTATCACCAAACTTAGGGAACTTGTAACAAGAAAAATAAAAAAGAGATCCTGTAGAGATTTTAAAGATATTCTGAAAAAATTATGACAATTTGTATAGAGCAGAGAAATTTGAAAATCAAGAAAGAGTACAAATAAAAGTATTTATTGAAGACTTAATTATGCCTAGGTTAGAGGTAGCTGAGGCTGAACAACTAACTGTTAAGATACTGGGTGATGAGATAAAAATAGTGACGCATAATCAGTGTTCAGGAAAGTGTTCAGGAACTGTTGGTATTCCAGTGGAATTTGAAAATTAGGAGGGAAGAAAGTGATAAAGAGTTGGAAGATTTTGTTTAACAGTATTTTAAAAGGAGGACTTTTTTAGACCCGGTTTCACATAGATACATTTCAAATTTAAGCCGCTATTATAAAAGCTAAACAAATGGTAAAAGTATTGCCAAAACTGATAAATATGGATCAGTTGGTTTTGTAGAGTGGAGGCAAACATTTGACAACAATAACAGAGCAATGATGATAAGGAGGGAAGCAGAATATAGAAAATACCTCTGTTATTGGTGGGTCTTGATGCATAGAAAGCATTGGACAGAACAAGCTGAGAGTAGAGCACTGGAAACATTTGCATTCTCTGATAAAATAATAAGGTTGATTAGAAGGATATATGAAGGATTGGAGGCAAGAATTATAGTGGAAGTGTTCCTCTCAGGTAAGCTGTATTTGATCAGAGGAGCCAGGCAGGGGTGTCCTCTTTCCCCTTTATTTCCTTTATATTTAGAGCCTTTGGCAAAGAAGGTAAGGGACTCAGAAATACAGTGATATAATTGGTATGGTAATCAAGAAAAGGTGGCTTCATTTGCATATGATATTATTTTGTACCTGATAAATACAGAAAAGGTCACCTCAGTGTTGCGGAACATTTTGAGACAGTTTAAAGACTTTTCAGGATAAAACATTAATGAGGATAATATGAACAGTGTAGCCGTAAGTTATTTACCCACACACAAATTGGTTCAACAATAGCCATATTTATAGGAACATGATAAGGTGAAATATTTACGAGTATGAATTAAAAGGCTTCTATTATGACAGCTAAGTATATGTGGGAAGAGACTAAACAAAAGATAATACAAAAACTGAGAAACTGGAAACTCTTTTATGGATACGAATAGTATGATACAAGGAGTGAAAATGTTTTTAGTCTCTTTAGTCTTGTATACGGGTCAGGCATGCCAACCCAAGGAGAAGTTGTGTACAATAATTAATAAATAATTGAAAGAATTTATCTGGGAAGGAAACAGGGTAAGAGTTAAGTGGGATAAGCTGATTCTTCCAGTAAAACAAGGTGGTTTGGTATTATCTGATTTGAAGTGATAATTTAGAGCTGCACAGTTAAGGCTCATATACATAAAACAAGAAGAAGGTTATAATTCAATATGGAAAGGGATGATGATGAAGGAAGGGGGAGCACAAGAAACAAGGAGAGACTGGGATTTTGGATGCAGATCCTTAAGGAGAATAACAGTAACCGTACAGAGTATTATGGGTAGTAAATTCAAGTTCAGATGTATTTTAATTGCTTCAAAACTTGAAAGTATAAAAATATAACAATATGGGTGTCATGAAGCTAGAAAATAAATTAATAAGTTAGTAAAGCCCAGCTAAAGTTAAATAAAGTTAAATAAAGGAAGGTCAATAAAATAAAGGTTAATTGGAGGCCGTCTGGAATCTGAAGTCTTTGGGGGACCTCTTACAGCCTGTACCTGTTATCACAAGGGTCTTCCAAAGCCACTTGGGTAGTAGATTCTAGAGGGAAACAGGAATAACTTCAATTGATGTGAGATATAATGCTCATCCTACCATGTATTATCTTCTGTTAAATGAATGTGGCACTATTCGTGTTCAAGATTTGTCTCTAGTTCTACAAAGAGCATGGAGCTGCTTTAAGATGCCCCTAAACACTCACTCATTACAATAGCCTTTGGTTAACTTACTTTTAATCTCAGTTCTTTTTTTTTTTTAATTTTAGGTATTCTTAACTTAAAGGCAAAGGAGCATATCCTTAAAATATTAGCTGTTGTTTCAGAACCATGAGCAGTCAGTGGGAGGCAGTGCAGAAGAGATGAGCAAGAGCATGAAATACTAGAAGATATAAGCCACATCCTCAGAACAGCCAACAGCCCAAGGGAACAGTACAGTAAAGCACCAGCAACTCTTTGAGATTGGAGGGGAGCATTTACTCATTTTGTGTAGGGCAAGATAATTATATCAAGAATTTTTTAGATGGTAGGTTATCATAAAGGCAGTCAACAAAGTATCCAAATGACCGGTGCAATAGGAGAGTAAGATGATGTACCATTTAGTGTCAGGATCAATGTTTTTAGAGCTGTAACATATCAAGTTCACTGTTCAGACGTCCTAGGTATAGGGAGTTTGCTGTCAAGACCTAATGAAAACAGGGTGTACAAAACCACAGTAAGGTCTGCTGATGGTACAAGGTGCTTGATTCTTGTAGTTCCTAAGATGAAAACATTATGGTTTCATAATAGCTGGTACATAATCCTTTGAATTGTAACCTTCTGCCCCCATGAACCTATAAGGAAGTTGAAGAGAGAAAGGTTCAAGTCCTTCAGGCTAGTATGCATTGTCATGGCAACTCTTAGTTTTAATGAGTTGAAGTTAATTACTGAGCAACCAGAGTTTGATGCAGTATAGATTGTCTACTAGCTCGTTCAGAGCCATAACTGAATTATAGAATCCTAAGAGAAAGGTGGTAGAGGTACAAGTAATCTACATATGGTACTGCACATCTCTGCCCCCTAAGTGAGATCACTGGGGCAGCCAATACACAGTGAAAAGAAAGGGGCCCAAAATGGAACACTGTTGTTGTGTCTTTCGGCTTTTCCTGGTTAGGGGTCGCCACAGCGGAACTCCGGTCCGCTAATGATTGATAGTTAATTTTTACGTGCCGAGTTACCAGCCGTGACACACAACTTTCAATGAAGGTACACCCATTCACGCATGTCTCCATGCAGAAGAAGCTCTAGCTGAGAATCGAACCGGACAGTGTCTTACTGTGAGGCGACAACGCTACCGCAGCACCACCACCGCGGATATCCAAAATGGAACACTGTAGTACTCTCTATTTCATGGGTTGATTGAAGAAGAACTAACACCTAAAAAAAGTGAAATCACTGGTAGGGGACAGAGTACTTTAAGTCACATACCTCTCAACTATACAGCGTTTTGCAGAATGTCCAGCTTTTTGCTTCATATTTTTGGTCTGATTCTCTTAAAAGGTTTGGTTTTCTGGCAAATCATTGAAAATTAAAGCCACTAAATAACATTAACTAGTGACAGACATTTGAGTTTCAGACTTTATGTTCTTCAGGAAATACATAATAATGTAAAACCTGTTATTCTAACAATTTTCTAAGTTTATAGGAGCAATATTTAAATGCTGTCCCTATTGTTTGGCCTTTGTCCCACCATTCTTTTTGGCTTGGTCCAGATTTCTTGAACTGAGAAGTTGAGAGGTATGCTTTAAGACCATTCTTAAAAGACCACAGAATGACTCATATCTGAATTATTTTCCATCCAGTTTCAACCTGTGAGTTATCAGATCCAACTGAGATCTGAAGCTGGCCATTCTAGAGTTTTCAGCCCGAGAGCTCTGCATCCTCTAGCCAAAGTGCTCTGCTCTCCCCTTCTCTCTTGAGATCTAAGTTGCTGCCTTTAAGAGTGCATTGTGGTCTGTGAGCTCTGCTCATCATATCCTTTTGTGCTACTTTTAGCTGTCATTGGTATCCTCTACCCTAGTTGTTAGTATTTTGATAGTGTTTAGTTAGTATAAGTTCTAGTTGGACAAACCAACATTCTCAGAGACAAAAAAGATTATTACCTTAACTTCAATAAACCCACCAACAAAAGCCACAAAAATTCTGGACAGGCATTAACAAACTTCTTAAACCAGGCCACTCTAAATCTCCTACCCCTTCAGGATTTAACCGTAATAACTCTAACCTGATACCTGATGCCTCTAATAACTATTTTACAGAAGCCATTCTAACCCTAGCTAATACTTTACCACCCATCACCACGCCACCATTACATACCAATAATACTATAACTCCAACCTTTCATATTCAACCTGTACCCACATCCCTCATTTCCAACCTCCTTCAAAAACTTAAACCATGCTCCCCTGCTGCTGACTTTCGTCCAGCAGAATTCCTGCAAATTGCAGCTAAAGAAATTGCCTATCCCATCTCCATCCTTATAAATAGAACAATTTTAGAAAGCAAAATCCCTTCCATATGTAATCACATCATCCCTCTACACAAAGGTGGATCATCTACCAAGCTCTCCAACTTTCGGCCTATCGCCTTACTCTCTCCAGCTAAAATAATGGAAAAGTGCATACACAAACAACTACTTGCCCACCTTCTCCATAACAATTTACTTGCAGACTGCCAGCATGGTTTTAGACCATTTCATAGCACAACAACTGCCCTGCTATCATTTTCTGACTCCATAAACAAAAATCGTAACAATAATACTTTCTCCTCTGCACTGTTTATTGACCTCTCAAAAGCCTTCAATATGGTGAACCATAACATGCTTATTGACATACTAAAAGCCCAATCACTCGATACACAAGCACTACATTGGTTTAAATCCTACTTTGAAAACAGACAGCAAGCAGTACTTTGGGACAATACTCTTTCTACTTCCCTCCCTGTAAACATTGGAGTGCCACAAGGCTCTATATTAGGACCCCTTCTCTTTTCATTGTTTATTAATGATCTGCATACCAAAATTCCTCAAGCTACCTGCATACAATATGCAGATGACTCGACTTTAATTTGTTCAGCCAAGTCCATAACCTCTCTCCAGTCCCTCACTCAAACAGTATTTAAGAGTGTTGAAAATTGGTTTATGCAACACTGTCTCCTTTTAAACCCCAAAAAAACAAAATTATTGCTCTTTGCTCCTACTCATAAGTCACCTCATCCACACTTCATAGTCACCTCTAGTGATGGAGCTAACATATCCCCTGACACTACAACCCATCTACTGGGAGTAACAATTGATAACAACCTTAGCTATGATGACCATATTAATGCTACAATAAAGTCTGTCAACAAAAAACTAGGCACCCTTTACAGAATCAAACCCTTCCTTACCCCTACAGCCAGAATCACTATTGCCCAGACTCACCTAATCTCTACCCTTTTCTATGCTTCTGCAATATATACCAACCTATCTAGAAACAACCTCACCAAACTTTCTACTAGTTATAATAGCATAGCCAGATTTGCCACTGGCACCCCTTTCAGAACTCACCACTGTCACAACCTCAAACAACTGGGATGGTTAGAACTGCAGAACCTACTACTTTGTCAACAACTTATCACCCAAAAGATCCTTTATCATCCTAATAATACCCCAATCCTTACTAATCTGATTACCCCCTACAAAAATCTTGCAACTCTACGCTCAGCTAACAAAATTCTAGTCTCCACTATTAAATCTAAAAACAAACCTGGGGACTCACTTTTCGCCAACACAGTAGGAAAAAGCTGGAACCAGCTTCCTAGTGAACTTTCATCTCTTGCTTCCACTCATCTCTTTAAAAAGCATCTTAAAGAATATCTTAAAAATCACTGGCTTTGTCCCTGCTCTAACCCAGACTGATAAACCTGACTGTTATCTCTTTCCCCTTTTTGCTCTCCTTACACTTCTATACTCCACTGTTCTATGTCTCATACCTGTAAAAAAAAAAAAAAAAAAAAATATATATATATATATATATATATATATATATATATATATATATATAAAACAAATTTTTACAATTCAATATTTTTTTTTTTTTTTGATTGCTCTCGCTCAAATTTTTGCTCTCAGTATTTGATCTTAGTGTTAACCTACTAAGGACTGTAAATAACTTATGTCAACCTCAATGTAACAATGTCCTGTAATTTGTTTTGACTATTACTGTATATTGTAATCTTTGTCGCTGCTAATGCTTGGAGCTTTTCTCCCCGGGCCTCTACTGAAAATGGACATATATCCAGTTAGACTAGCCCGGTCAACAAATGTAAAATAAAAATAAATAGTTTGTCAGTCATTAGGTGTTGAGTGCTTTCTCTGTGTCTTTATTTGTTGTGTGGGCATTCTTGGATTCCTTACCTTTAAAAAATAAATAAATATAATAACTAACAATTTTATCCATAGTGTTATAATGAGTAAAAGAAATTTTAGTACCTTGTTTTAGGGCATTAGGTAGTTAGGTAGTTAGGCTTTGTATTTTTGAAAAACAAACAAATCTATTAGGGGAAAAAATATAAAAAATAAAAAATGTACAATAATCTGGTTGCATAAGTGTGAACACCTTTAAACTAATACTTGTTGAAGCAAGTTTTAATTTAATTACAGCATTTAGTCTTCTTGGGTAGGAGTCTTATCAGCATAGCACATCTTGACTTGGCAAGATTTGCCCACTCTTCCTTGCAAAAGCACTCCAAATCTGTCCGATTGTGAGGGCATCTCTTGTGCACAGCCCACTTCAGGTCACCCCACAGATTTTCTATTGGATTTAGGTCTGGGCTGTGGCTGGGCCACTCCAAAACTTTAATTTTCTTCTGGTGAAGCCATTCTCTTGTTGATTTGGATGTATGTTTGGCGTCATTGTCATGTTGAAAGATGAAATTCCTCTTCATCTTCATCTTTCTGTCAGATGCCTGAAGGTTTTGGGCCAAAAGTGACTGGTATTTGGAGCTGTTCATAATTCCCTCCACCTTGACTAAAGCCCAATTCCAGCTAAAGAAAAGCAACCCCAAAGCATGATACTGCTACCACCATGATTCGCCCTGGGGATGGTGTTCTTTTGGTGATGTAAAGTGTTGTTATTGCGCCAAACATACCTTTTGTAATTGTGGCCAGAATGTTCAGCCTTGGTCTCATCAGACCATAATAAACATTTTCCCACATGCTTTTGGGAGACTTAATGTATTGTTTTGCAAATTTTAGCCAGACCTGGATGTTTTTCTGTGTAAGAAAAGGTTTCTGTCTTGCAACCCTACCCCATAGCCCAGACATATGGAGACTATGGGAGATTGTTGTCAAATGTAGTACGCAACCAGTACTTGCCAGAAATTCCTGCAGCTCCTTCAGTGTTACTGTAGGTCTGTTGGCAGCCTGCATGACCAGTTTTCATCTTGTCTTTTCATCAATTTTGGAGGGATGTCCAAGTCTTTGCAACGTCACTGTTGTCCCATATTTTCTCCACTTTTTGGTGACTGTCTTCACTGTGTTCCATAGTATATCCAATGCTGGGGAAAATGTTTTTGTACCTTTCTCCTGACTGATACCTTTCAACAATGAGATCACTTTGATACTTTGTAAGCTCTCTGTGATCCATGGCTTTTGCTGTAGCAGGCAACTGAGTAAATGTCAGGAAAATCCTACTAGGACAGCTGAACTTTATTTGGGGTTAATCAGAAGACTGAATGCTGTAATTAAATCAGAAGGTGCTTCAACAAAGTATTAGCTTAAGGGTGTGCACACTTATGCAGCCAGCTTATTGTATGTTTTTTATTTTTTATATTTTTCCCCTAACAGATTTGTTTGTTTTTCAGTTGAATTGTACAGGTTATAGGTCACATTAAAAGGTGGAAAAAGTTTTGAAATGGTTTATTGTAGTCTCATTTTTTATATCACAAAAAAATGGCATTTTAACAGGGGTGTGTAAACTTTTTAAATCCTCTGTAGAACAGCTGATTTGCTCTTTTTTGCAGACCCAGATTCAACTAGGGATTCTTCCAGCCTCCTCAACCCCTTTGCCTGAGGTTTTGGCTCCTCTTGTTGCTTTCCCTCCCCTTATCCCTTTGGCTGTGGAGTTTACAGGTCCGGCTGTGCTGCCACCCCCCCCCCCCGTAAGTTCTAATGGCCTTTTGCTTCAGACACCAAGTCATTCCTTGTCATTTCTGACTCCAGTGTTGTCAGGGCCAAGAGTTCAGGACCATGGCTTCACAGTCAACCCTCCTTGTTTTGGAGTCATCTCTACATCTAAGAGCATCAGCACTCAACAGTTCGGCCCCAGTCTCAACATTGGAACCATTCAGATCAGCACCGGATACTGGTACCTTCAGGTCCTTGGATCTGAAGAGTGCCACGTGCAATCATCTGGGTTTGGCTACAGCTTTTGACGCTATGGAGAAGATTTTCCACCATTTGGAGAGGGGACAGTCAGCAGTGGCTTCAAATCCTAGATGTTTTTCTTCTGGGCCTGTGTATGCATGTCATCTGCCTCTATGGCAGTCCCTGCCTTCCTATCCCCAGGTATACATGCATTCAGGGCTCCCTGTTTCTTCTGGGTCTCCTGTACACTGTCCGGTTGGGGGTCACATGGCAAAATTAGGTGTAAAAGGTGCATGTAAACTTCCCTGGTGAATCCCTCACTGAGCACACTGACCTTGATGAAGGCGAGGGCTCCCTTAAATCCCCACATGATGATGCCTTTTTCGGCATTCTTATGGTATTGTTGAAACAGCATGGAGGATGAAAGGTAAAAGTCTGCTTCCCAGAGTATGTATTTCTGGAAGTCTTTGGTGTGGGCCCATCCACTTCCTAGGTAGTCCTTCCTTCTGGACGCTCCTATTGACCTGTTGTCTCAGAGGGCTTGGGAAAACCGGATGTAGTGGAATCAGTCCCCAGGAAACCAGATGGGATTTTGTCACCACTTAAGGACAGGCTGCACTAGAGTAACAGGCCAGTGGTTTAAGCTATCTTCATAGCAGCTGCCATGAAAAAGGATATCTCAGAAGAGAGTTCTTTGGTCCCTCCACTCAGTAGTTAGTCTCGGGCTCTGGACCATTTGGGAAAGCTTATGCTTCAGCTTACTTTCCATTTCATGTGTCAACTACCTTGCTCATTTGGCTTCAGTGGGCCCTAGTGTCTGAAGTATTAAATGTAGTGAAGACCCAGCAGTCTCCAGAGACTTAAAAGACTCTGGACACCCAGTTGTCAACTATGCATTTTATCACAAATGTGTCCATGAGGCTGCTGTCCAGCATGGCCGATGGAACATCTCGCTCAACAGACACCAGCATGGCCATGCGTCAACATGTATGGCTGCATTTGTGCCATTTTACGGACTGTTTTAAGGCATCCTCTGTCAGTGCTGCATTTGATAGTTCTTCTCTTTTTGGCTCAAAGGTCAAAGAGATGTTAGCCAGGCATGAACAAGATGGAAAGACTGTCTGCTGCCCCACAACTATCCTACTCCAGGAGTCAGAAAGGGGCAAGTGCATCTTTTTTCATAAAGCACAACATCCTTTCTAGGGCACTCCTGGGGAAAGTTCCCCTTGTGGCAGAAGGGGCAACCATAATGGACACTGCCCGTGTGGCAGAGGCAGCCCACAGAACCAAGGCTTCCACTGAGCTTTCTCTTTTTTAATTTCTATAAATGTTTTGGGTTTCTAATACCATGACGGGAATGGACCCCATTCATAAATCAAAGTACAATTAAAGTTCATGAAATTAGTATTGTTTTAATCTTTGATGCCAGCCAATAGTGCTCTTTGCAGCACCCGCAGTGTGCCCAATAATGACTCCTCCTGCAATTCATATGGAGTTGCATGTATTGGTAACATATCTAAATACGATTGTAGATTCTTAAGACCCGTTGCTGCTACTACTGTTAGAACTGTCTGGGTCTTTCTTCCACATTGCTCTCATTTCTGCCTGCAAATCTTGATATTTTATAATTTTGTGTATGTCTTTATGCAAGACACTTTCTGTACACAAGACACTGTAGTCACTGGGTGTAGCGATTTCAATGATCAATGCTACTTTTGTCTTCTTTTCATGGACCACTATATCTGATTTTCTAACATCTATCTTTTGAACTGTTGGTAATGGATGATCTCATGTGATGTAGACTTCATCCTTTTCTATGATGCTTTGTGGCTCATGTTTCTAGTGTTTTTCAGCCACTGCAGTAACATAATGTTTGCACAATCCCTAGTGCAACAGTCTTGCCACATTGTTGTGCCTTTCAGTATACAATCCTTCTGCCATTAGCATGTCACAACCAGCAGCAAGGTGTGCAACTCTTTCCAATTCTGTTTTACAAATCCTACATTTGTGTGTTTCTCCCACATGTTCAATGAACTTTGTAAACCAATGTGTACGTAGTCCACTATCTCAGGCCATCAGTATTAACCTTTCATCTTCTGGTTTGAATTTGCCTCTCCTTAGCCATTCCTGCATTTGATCCTGATCAACATGCGGTTCTTCCATACATTTTCTGTACTTGCTACTATATTTATGCATTTTCCACATTTCTTGCCTTCTCATCTGATCCTTCACCTTATATTCTTTTGTTTTTTAGCACATTTAGTTGCTGCCTGATTTTTATCTACTTCTGGTTTGATTTCCATTCCTGCTTGGTGCTGATATGCTTCTGCAAAACTAAGCAGGGAAGTCATCTTAGATTTATTTTTCTCATGTTTCAAAACTTTCACTACATTTGGGTCTTGTGAGGTCAGCAGATATGTGTGCAATTCCACAATTGCAGATCCGTACATGTAATCAATAATCCTATATAATCTTGGTATGCACTGATTTTTATAAATCATTTAGTGAGCATGAAGCATCCTTCTTGTTTTCCTGTCTACTCTATCCAACACATTTTGGGGCCAGTCAATCACTCCAAAACTGTAAGTTAGGACAGGAAGAAAAAATTTGGTTTATAGCTTGAATTTTGTTCCTAAATGTCAACACTGCTTCCAGGATTAATTTAAGTCTTCTAAAGTATTCCTTATTAAGTTTTACTTGCATTTGTTCATGTTTTATTGTGATCCTTCATCAGTTCCCACTTCCCAAATATTTATACACTCCCTCTTGCTGAAACTCTTTTATATCTTATTTTTGTCCCAAACTGATGTTTTCTTGTTCCTGCAGTTTTCCTGCTTTAAAGGTTGCTTTTGCACATTTATCAAGACCAAATGACATTCTTATATCATCTGAAAAAGTTTTGACTACTTTCAGGTGTGCTTTCAGTTCCTCATCTAATGAGCTATTCAGTATTAAATCATTGACAAAGAGAAGATGAGAGGTCTTTACACTTTATTGTTTTCTAGGAGCCAGATTATAGCCCTGGCCTAATCTAAGTAGACAGGAGGGAGGCCTTTTTAGTGCACCTGAAGGGTTGCTTGGTTGCCCTTCACACTGAAAGCAGTTGAGGGTCATTTGGCTGTCCACCCAAGAGCATAGGAGATCATCACTTAGAAGTATGGATGTTGAAAGTCATGTCCAGATGCTGTACAATTCCTTTTTCATTTGCTCCAAATAATACACAAAAATATTTAATTTATTTATTTGACATTTGTTGACCAGGATAGTCCGACTGAGCTACTGTCCTTTTTCAGAGGAGGCCCAGGGAGAAAAGTTCCACAGTAAAATAAACAATAAAAATAATAAAAATTACAGTATTGAAGTAGAGTACAATAAATAATGTTTACAATAAAGTATTCCATCAAATGTCCATTATAGTACAACTAAGAGAAATCTGCAAAGGAAACAATAGGACAAAAATAGTAAGTATTGACGTGGTTAGTGACAAAAGCTCACAGAAAAAGAAAAGAATGCAGTTAGGATTATCCTCAGTGGACAACTGTACCTTTGAAGGCATTTAGTTTTATAAGCCATGGACTCTGAGGATATTAATTGTAAAGCTTTTGCAGGTAGTATAGAGCAAGTATCCATAATTGAAGAGGAGAAGTAGCTTGGAGAGAAGTAGGTGACTGTCATTGTCTTTTTGAGGGGGGTTAGCAAAGAAAAGATATTTTAGAGGAAGAAGGGGGGAGTAGGAAGGAGGGTGAGGAGAAGGTAGTGGAGGAGTCAGTCATGCTTCCCCATCAGAGAAGGGATACAGCAGTAGAAATCTTAAAACTTCTAGCCAGTCGAGTCATCCAGGAGGTCCAAGCAGACCGAGAATCTGGGATCAAGTCCAGATTTTTTTTAAACATCTTTATTAGATTATCACTTAAGACATAGGCAAACAAACATTAACAGAAAAGAAAACAGAGTATATTTGCATTTTTTTTCCATTTACATTAATCTTTCTTTGTAATTGTCATCAGTCCAGCAATACATAAATTGCTGAAATCCTGCCTTCCCTTAAACCTCACCCCCCCACTCTTGAACACTATTCTGCATGTATTGTTCACACAATTTCCATTTATTCCTATGTGATTTGCTCCTTCCCATTTCTAAAGATCCCTTTTCCAGTTTTTTTAAATCTTTTTTATAATATTCAGTACTTCAAATACAGTAGTTTAGACTTTGATTTTCTTTTTTCTAGTAATTGCTTTTTTGGCAGCCGACATAATTAAACTTAATAAGGCATTACTGTATCTAGGCAATTCAGATACTTTATCCCAGCTCAAAAAATCATATCCTTGGTTATAGCCAGTTAACTCTTTCTTCCCCATCACACCTCCAACATTTGCTATCTACCTGAGGAAAACTTTGAAGTCTGCTTGGAGTATAAAAATATCTATAAAAACACTACCAAGTGAAGATTATAAACCTTCTGGACTTTGTTGTATACTTGGAAGCCACACTTACGTCCTCTCATTGTTCTCTTGTAAATTGCTTTTCCAGTCTCCCTTCCCAATCTTATCTGACCTCCTTTTATTGAATCTTATAGTTACCATGTAATATGTTATATGTCCTACTAATTATCCTTTTTTAACCACAGTTTGTGTTCTAGATTCAACTAAAAATCCCATCAGAACAGGTCTTTCATTTAAGATTCTGCAATCCCTTTCTGTTTGACTATACTCTGATATCAATCCATGGTAGAGAAAGAGGTCTCTAGCCTACAGTCCAAATATCATCTGGCCTTATCCCACTCTTATTACCTTTCTCTAGTTATTTACTACCAATACCTTGATTTCTTTGCCAGTTTTCTCCAGTAAATTCCAGTCCTCTCTTGCCTATTTTCTGCAACCCTACTTGCTGTCATCTCTATTGGCAAAATCACCATTCTCCATTCCCGTGTTTGCTTAGTTCTTAGAATACTTTCTGCTTCTTTATCAATATAATACTCTGTATGGTTGTTGTTATTCTCCTTAAGGATCTACGTCCAAAACCCTACTCTCTCTCTTTTTCTTGAACTTCCTCCCTGTGTCATCATCATTCCCTTCCATTTTGATTTATAACCTTCTGCTTGTGTTATGAATAAGAACCTTAACTGTGTAGCTGCAAAATATTCCATCAAATCAAGTTGTCCTAAACCACCTTGTTTTAGTGGAGGAATCGACTTATCCCACTTAACTCTTCCCCTACCAGATAAGTTCCTTCAACTCTTTATTAATTATTCTTCACAACTTCTCTGGTTGAGAAAAATATGCCTGATCAGTATATAAAATTAAAGTGACTAAAAACATCTTCACTGCTTGTATCTTACTATGTATATGCATAAACAAGATTTTCTCAATTTTTGTATTATCTTTTGCTTAGTCTCTTCCCTTCTATCCCTAGCTGCCATAACACTGTGGAATTACTCCTAAATTCTTCATCTTACCCTGTCCCCATTAATATGGGTATTGCTGGACCTGGTCTGTGTTCGGCTACCAAAAAGAATAAAATCTGAATGGCTAAATCTCAAATGGAAAAGAGCAAAACAAAAAAGCAGCAAACAAGGACATCATCAAAAAGAAATGCAGTGAAAGGCCATAGTCGGCCAACATCACAAACAAAACCAACCAAGGTGGGGGCTGTGCACCCCCACACCATCCAGTGTGTGGGGGCTGCACACCCCATCTAACTATATATACCAACTCTAAGATCACACTACAGTGGGGAATATGGCAAATTTAAAAGGTTTCCCTTCATTTACCGTATGGATCATGTTACGTCCTGGTTGTTGGCCAACTATGGCCATTCGGTGAATTTATTTTCATTGTTGCCTTGTTCACTGCCTTTTTGTTTCACTGTTTTCCATTCGAGATGTTGCAATTCACATTTTATTCTTTTTGGTAGCCAAACATAGACCCTGCAGAGCCAATTCATGTATGAAAAATAATTTACAGCTGTACCTTTTGTTTCATCTTCATTAATTTTATATCCAAAAAAGACTTGAAACTGTCTCAAAATGTTCCACAACACTAAGATGCCCTTTTTACAGGTACAGAATAATATAATCTGCAAATAAAGCCAACTTTTCTTGATTGCCATACCAGTTATATCCATGCATTTCTTTGTCCCTTGTTTTCTTTGCCAATGACATAAAATGCAAAACAAGTAAAGGGGAAAGAAGACACCCCTGCCTGGTTCTTCTGTTTAGACACACATATCAGAGAGGAACCCACCAGCTTTAATTTTTCCATCAGATCCTTCATAGATCCCCCAATTAACCTTATTATTGTATCAGGGAATACAAATGCTTCCATTGCTTTACTCATAAAATCCTAGCTTACTTTGTCAAATGCTTTCCATGCATCAAGACCCATCAACAGCAATGGTATTCTGCTTCCTTTTGTATTTTCATTGCTCTGTTAATGTTGTCAAATGTTTGCCTTCCCTCCATAAAACCACACTGATACATGTCTGTCCATTTTGGCAACACTTCTGCCATTCTTTTAGCTAGTATAGAAATAAACACTTTATAATCATGGTTTAAAATTGAAATGGGTTTGTATGAAACTTGGTCTGATTAGTCTTTACCGTCCTTAGGTAATACAGTCATTGCAGGTTTCTTCCATGATGGCTGTGTTTCCCCTTCTTTTAAATGCTGTTAAACAAAATCTTCCAGATCTTTATCACTTTCTTCCCTTTTAGCTTCCAAGTGTAGGAATACCGTCTGTTACCTAAGACTTTTATGAATATTGATTATACATCATCATTTTAATATCATCCCCCTATCTTGACTGTTAATTCTTGACTTTCATTTATTTATTTACTTATTTATTTATTTACATTTGTTGACTGGGAGTGTCTGACTGGATGTAGGTCCATTTTCAGCGGAGGCCTGGGATGAAAAGCTCCACATTTAAAATATACAGACAGTAGTTACACTGGATTACATAGCGATTAACAATTTAACATAGCAATTAATTACAAACATATTTACAGATGAAGAACATAGTACATCAGTAGACAACTGGAATCTTTATCTGCGAAGTACATAACAGACATTAACAAATGTTACAATAAGAAGTTTCTGCTGTATAAAAAGTACTAGGCTTATGAGCATCTGAGCTTGCTATAATCAAGGTAGTTAGTGGGGTGGAAAGAAAGGTAGTGGTTGGATGGGGTGGGTGATATTAGAGTGGGAGTTGCAAGGGCATAGCCAGCATGTTTTTAGGTGCGCTTTTAGTAAAGTTTTGAAGTGGGTGCATGATGGTACGGAGGTAATTGTGGGTGGGAGTTCCATAATTTGGCTATGGCGCAAGAGAATAGTGCTTCACCAGCAGAGTTATTGGCTTTAGTGATCTGCAAGTGATTTTTGTTGCTGGATCTTAGTGGTCTGGTGGTGCGATAGGGTTGGAGTAGATTCCGGAGGGATGGGACATTTAATGGCTGGTTTACTAGTTTGTGGGCGAGTGATAGTTGATACCATTGAAGGAGGTGAGGGAGTTCAAGCCAGCCCAGTTCAGCAAGTGAGAAACAGTGGTGACTACAGTAGGGTGCTCCTGTGGCGAATTTGGCAATTTTGTTGTAGCAGGTCTCTAGCTTGTTTAGATCGCATTGCCTTAGGTTGGTATATATTGGAGAGGCATAAAGTAGGGTGGAGATAAGCTGGGAATTTGCTATTGAATTCTTTGCTGCTTTGGTGAGACGTTGCTTATTTCTATGCAACACTCCTAGTTTTTTGTGGACTTTTTTATGGTCATGGATATGTGAATGTCAAATTTTAGTTTATTGTCTATTTCCACTCCTAGCAAGTTGGTGTGTTCAGTTGGGTATATAGTGGTGTTGTCTTTTGCTGTGATGTTAAAATGAGAGTTGTTTTGTTTGGGTTGAGTATTAACTGGGCATCAGATAACCAAGTTTCAACAGAGGAAAAGGCTTCTTGTGTGACTTTTTGCAGTTTGGGTAGGGACTGGGCTGCGGAGATGATGGTTGAGTCATCTGCATATTGTATGAGTGTGCCATGTTTGGTGGCAGAGGCTAGATTATTGGTGAAAACAGAGAAGAGTAGGGATCCAAGGATGGATCCTTGGGGAACCCCTATGGAGACAGGTAGTTGGGGACATATGTCATTCTGCCATACAATGGATTGTTGGCGGTCAGACAGGTAACTCTAAAACCAGTTGGTGACTGATTGAGAGAAGGATAGGTTACTGAGGACAGCAATGAGTTGTTTGTATGGGACCATGTCAAATGCTTTAGATAGGTCTAGGAAAGTAGCAGAAGAGAGATAGCCATTGTTTGTATGCTGAATGATAGTGTTAGTAAAGGAGAATAAGGCAGTGGTGGTGGTGCTATGGTTTGGTCGGAAACCATGCTGAGTATTGGAAAGGAGGTTGTTAGTAAGGAGGTAGTCTGAGACCTGAGAATGCATGTATCTCTCTAGTATTTTGGAGAGTGGAGAGAGAATAGCTATGGGACAGTAATTGGTTAGTTCTGTGGAGGGGCTGCCTTTGTGGAGGGGAATTATATGTGATACTTTCCACAGTGTGGGAACGTAACTTTCTGACAGAGATCGGTTAATCAAGATGGATACTGGGTAGGCCAGAGCATCAGCTGCGATTTGTAGGTATTCACTTGGGAGGTTGTCTGCTGCTAACTTGGTGGGCTTAAGTTTAGTTAAGAGTTTTTTTTATGTTGGAGGTAGGTACAGGAGAAAAAGAGAAGGCAGTGGGGAGATTACTAGTTGAAGGTGTGGGTTCGAGGGGAGGGTGGTTGTGTTGTTTAGCTAGTGATAGTATGGTTTGTGTGTGGTGTGTGTTGAATGAGGTAGCAATATTTTTGGAGGAGTGAGGGATGTTAGCAGGAGGGGTACTGACTTTATGTGGGTGGAGGATGGAGTTTATGGAGGACCAGAAATTTTTGGGGCTGTGTTGGGAGGAGTCTAGGGCAGACTGGTAGTATTGGAATTTGTCCTGTTTTATTAGCTTTTTAACTCTATTGCGTAGTTCTAGGAATTTCTGTCTAGTTGAGGGGGGTTTGGTTTTGCGCCAGTGCTCCCAGGCTTTTTCCCTGTTTTTCATTTCTGACTTAGTGGTTTTCTGTAGCCATGGGGAGGGTTGTGCTTTCGTTCTGGAAAGTATTATGGGGGCATGGTAATTAAGGATGCTCAGGAAGATAGTATTAAAAAATTCAACTGCATCATCAAGACTGAGGTACTTTAGGGGATGCCAGTTACATTCTTTGAGGGATGAGATGAATGTGAGTGAGTTGAAGTTTAGTTTTTTTATGTATTTGATGGTAGATGACAGGTTTAGCTTGGTATAGGTATTTTTTGAGTAGGAATGTTGGGGAGTGATCACTGAGGCTATCTGATAAGCAGCCTGTTATATATGACTGGGGGCTGTTACTGACTAGTACCAATCCAGGGTAGTGTGCTTGCTGGAGTTTTTATTTATCCTGGTTGGCGACTGGACTAGTTGGGTGAAAACATGAAGGTTTATATGATGGGTTGGATTATTGCCAGAACAGGATTGCCATTCAATATTGAAATCACCTAAAATGAGAATACAGTTTCTTGGGAAAGATGGTGGGTAGACCAGCTGAGGAGGTTTTCTAGTGGAGGGATGTTTTGGCCAGGTGGGAAGTAGCATCCAATTATGTTGATGGTTTTGTTTTGGCTTATTTTGAGGTTGGTATATATTATTTCTTCATTGCCTATTTGTGGAGCTGATGATTTTAAGATCTGGATGTTTAGATGCTGTTTAAATATTATAGCTACACCGCCTCCTTTCTTGTTTAGCCAGTCTACTCTTAGTATGCCGTAACCGGTAGGGAGTATTTGCTCACTGGTAATGTGAGGTTTTAGCCAGATTTCTGTCAGGATGACTGTATCTGGAGAGTACAAGTCTATGGTGGCATGGAGTTCATGGTCTTTGTTGGATATGCTTCTAATATTTAGGCTTAGTAGAAGGAAGTCACTTGGCTTTCTATTGGCTGTGATATGGGATAAGTTGTGGTTTCTAGTCTGATTATGAGGATTGGGGTTGGAGATGGTAGGGACAGGGTTGGGGTGGATGTCTCCACTTAGGGCTAGTTTTAATATGCATGAGGTTATTAGTTTTCTCAGTTTTTGAATGTGTTTGTTTACTAGGGAAACTTTATGATTGTGCTCTGCGGGTAATAGGTATGGTGGGAGGGTTACTATGTTAAGTTGTAGGGATGCTTTATGTTTGAGTAATATAGTTGGTAGAATATGCAGGGGGTGCATAGGGATGGTTCTTGAGTTGGTGGGAGGGGAGCTGAGTGAGGGTGAGTCATGAGTGGTGGTGTGAGTAGTAGTACAGTGGTAGTGGTTGAGTGGGGGAATGATGGAGCTTTGGTAGGATGTAAGATATGCAAGGAGAGTGCATGCAGTGAGCATAGGTAAGGTATGCTTGTACATGTTAGTTGAAGAGGTGTGATAGTAGTGGGAAAATGGAGGAGGTAGTGTTGGGTTAGCACTGTGGTTGGCTATTGGAAAGATGGGAGGAGTTTGTGAGTGTAATAAAGGTAGGACCACTAGGGGCAGGAGGGAATAGGGGCAGGGTGGTGAAGCGAAGCGGGTAGAGACCCTGTAGGCAAGGGAATTAATCTACCTGTAATCTAGGCATAATTAAGTCTTTCATAAGTTTTTCCGTTTGTGCACTTTCTTGATGTCCACATTTCCCTGCATTATACAAATTTTCATAAATTTCAATATCTCTAAAACATCCACAGTATCTGTGTTGATTTATTTATTTATTTTATTTTTTATAGGCTCCCCAAGTTTGGTAACAATCCTATCAACTTTCTGTTGCCTAAATCATAGTGCTAAAAGTGTTTGTGGTCTGGAGTTATTTTCAGAAATAGTTTCTTAATAGTAGTCTTTCTAAAGTCATGCACATTATCTAGATATTCTTTTTTTCTCATTAGCAGTCTGCATTTGTGCCTCTCCTTGTTCTTTGAGATTCCGCTTATTCTGCAATAGTTTGACCTTTGTCAGCCCCTTTAAATAATTCCTATTGCTTCTTAACCATATCTCTTTCTGTTTTATTTCTACCATTTATAAATTCTATTTTCATTGTATCCCACTTACTAGATGTAACTTCTGAAAATAAGTCTGTTCTCTAATAACTCTTGAATAATGTTTACTGCCATTCCTTAAATTCCTTTCATTTTAACCGGTAAATGAGAAAGCACCAGTGTCTCATTTTTACTTCATTACACTGCATTTTTATCTTGGTTTTTATTGGTGAATGATCTGAAATAGTTATTGGATGTGTCCAAAGCTTTCAAGTAAATGCAAATATCTCTGTGAAATATAAATTTTATCTAGTCTAGCACAGTTATTGTGCCTTAGAAAATAATATGTAAATTCTATATGAGTTCCTACTACTGAATTCATATTTTCCTACTGAATTCACATTTTCTTTCATAAATTTCTTCAGATATATAACCTCTTTTGTTACATCTTCCCTTCTTGGTCCCCTGATGCATTCACGCTATTGCAAATCAAATTCCAGTCCCACCTATAAGTAATATTCCCTGCTGTAAGCTGATTATTTCTCCCAAAATTTTATTAATCTCCATAACAGCAGTTTTTGGTGGAATATAAATACATGCCAGTGTAATCTTCCCCCCTTGCCAATAGCCCCTTAATGCTAGAAATTTATTATTATTGTCTTTTTTTCCTCTTCTGTCACTGTTGGAGCTCCTATAGCAATTAGTATAATGGATCCTCTTTTCTTCTGTCCCTGACATTTTGTTGAACATTCAACCTGCAATCCTTTCTTTGTAAATTCACATACTCATTTCTTTCCAAATGAATCTACTGGAACATTGCGGTTTGTACTCTGCATTTCTTAATATAATTCAATACTCTTTCCTTTTTGTCTATAACTGTTAAGCTCACTTATGTCCCATGATAATATGGATAGTATAGCCATTGTGATAGTTATTGTTCACATGTATTATACATTATTGTTTTTTTGAATTTGTATTTCCAACTTTTGTTGTGCGTGCATGCACTAATGTTTGGCAGGCTGATCTTTTATACATTTGTTTCTTTTCATGAAAACCCTCAAACAAAAAGCTTAATACATCTTCAAAATACCCCTTCAAATCTTCACTCAGAACAAACAACAAAACTATGTACATCTTCAAAAATGAAATGTAACACTTCAGATAGGATTACTTGCCCCAAATCAACAGCTGCACCCAAAGGCAAGGTTATCCATGCTAAAAATGCATGCTGCCGCTTGTATTCCTATTTGCACTGATTGCTGTCTGTTATTTTCTTATCTGCATTCCCCTCCCAGATATGGAAAAACAGCTTGCATGGTTTCAGAAAGCATTAACTTTTAGCCCTATGAAAAAATATACTGGCTGTCTTTAAATAAAACATTAAAGTATTAAGGCTGCTAGAGGCACTGCTGCTTTTTCTTCACTTCCCATAATTTTAGACTTTATTTTTCACTGAACTGCTTGCCATTGTACTTTTACATTTTGCATTTCCCTCCTCAAAGAATGCTCAGAACCCCCAAGATTAATTGCTTGCACCTGCAGACAACTTGTCTCCACGAAAAAGTACTCGGTAATAAATCTGTCAGTTTCACTCAGAAAAGAATGTTCAGCTTCTTAACTCCCACTGAACATTTGCTAATGAAAAAAGCTAATATATTTGCAGATGTAAGAAGCTTACTGGTAGCATTTTTCAAGGCTTTCATCATGTTGCCATAGTTTTAAAGCCTACCACTTATAAAAAAAAAAACAGCTGTTTAAAGCTTAAGCCAAGGACGTTAATTTAGACATTCCCTCTTGTAAAAATAAGAGAAATATATTAATTCTACATATGAAATAATCAGAGCATGTTAAATAATCAAAGCATTTTGCACCCCTTTCCCACCTCACCCCAACAACCTGAGATGACAGCATATTAACATTAAACTTGCTTTTGTCATACCTTTCTTCTCATGATGTATACTGTAAAGGCTATATTTCTTACAACTAAAAGTACTTATTTACTGTAATATCTTTAACATTTATAGCAGCCACTGAAAAGATTCCCCTCACATTTAACATACCCCTGACTATACACTACACAAAACTGCTTTACCATATGTAACTTGCAGTTTATATAATGAAATGTTTAATATAAATACTAATAAGAACAAAAATAATTATACTTGGTTACTTTTTCCCCTTTAAGTTCTTCTAAACATTAATAACATAATGTGGGATATATGCTTTACAGTCCACCCACAAGTTTATCAAACTCGACTAACATCCAGTCTTTCTCAGCGACTTTTTCTTGCAAAGTTATATTTCACAAATGTGATTAATGTTTCATTCTCTCTCATTATTCACTAATATTAGTGTTGCTGATCTTCTTCCTGTTCATCTCCATCTCATAATAAAATACCAGACTCTGGTTCAAGTCCAAGGTACTCATGATTCTTCGACTTGACTCCTGTGCTTATTTCTGTCTCTGAAGTATTTTCCTTTGGAACACTGGAAGAGGTGTCACTGGTAAAGTCTCTCTATGAACTTTTCCTGGCTGCTTCAGATAAACTATTTTATTTTCTCCTTAGCCTTTTCTCACTAAAATGTCTGATCCACCAGAAAAAATAATCTGAATACAGTTAGAAACCGCAACTTGAATCTCAAACCTGCATCTTGACATTCCCTAATTGCTTGGATAAATTTGCTTCTCTTTTGCCTGGTGTACAGTGAATAATAAACACTCTGCCATCTATAATTTTTAATAATTTGCCATTCTGTCACAGTTTTGTCAAGATCAACTCTTTCTGCTTGTTTGTTTGCATCTTTACTGATATAGGTGTTGACTACTTTCTCATGGTCAGGTTTGGTGTTTACATTTGATGTGCCCTTTCAGTTGACAAATCATGCTGTGTGACACCATTCCAGTTGTTTGTGCTTTCATAAAATTACTACTATTCCTTCCAGTTTCTCTGGTTGTTGTTGTTTCTTTCGGCTTTTCCCAGTTAGAGGTCGCCACAGCGGAACTCCGGTCCGCTAATGATTGGCAGTTGATTTTTACATGACGAGTTGCCGGCTCTGATGCACAACCTTCAACGAATATACGCCCATTCACGCATGTCTCCACACAGAAGACACTCTAGCTGAGAATCGAACGGGAAAACGTCTTGCTGTGAGGCAACAATGCTACCGCAGTACCACCACCGCTGACTCCCTTCCAGTTTCTCTGGTACAGCAGAAAATCTCAGGCTTGCTCTGCACACTCTGTCTTCTAACGCTATTATTTTTTATAGAGCTCTTCTTGAGAAGCCTCATGCTCAGCCAGCTCTTTCTTCATTTCAGCCTCTGATTTTTTTCAATTTTATCAGCTCATCTGAACAGCTAGTTAAAGCTTCTTCTTTTTTTCATACTTCTAATTTGAGTTGATACATTCCTTCAGTGTTTCACTTAATTTTATCACCTCTGAGTACATTGGATGCATTTTTCTTCTAAATTACTGAAAGACAGCTCTAGAACCAAACCTGAAACTTGAACTGTTTTTTGTTGAATCCTTCTCAGACAGTATTTCTTCTTCACCTTTTCTGGTTGTTTTCCTTCAGGTTTTCCAAATTTCTTAGTTGCTAATATCCAGGCATGGTACTCACTAGCAAGTAACTGAATTTTAATGCCCCCCCCCCTCAAAAAAAAAACACTTTCAGTTGCACTTTTTCTTAGTTTCTGTTTTCACACTGGGTGAGTTGAAGTTAAGCTGTTGATCAGTGTGCAGCGATCTTGGAAGTTTATTCATTATTCTGTTTGATACTAAAGAAGAACAAGGACCTTATTACCAATTCTGGATCTCAGCAAATTGAACCATTTTGTCAAAAGTTCTGGATGATCACAATGCAATCCATTCTACCTCTCTTGAGGAAGGACAACTGTGTGTCCTTAATAGATCTTAAGGATGTCTACCATCACATAAGGGTAGAGAGGCAGTCCAGGAGGTTTCTGCAGTTTTAGCTGGGGGGGCAGTTATTACCAATTTTGAGCTCTACCCTTTGGTCTCACCACGGTTCTCCAGATGTTCACCAAATGCATGGCTGTAGTGACAGCTTGGCCCTCCTGATCAAACCACACCATCCATGGGTAAATCTTCAATATACCACACCCACTCATTGGTTATTGCTTATTATACAATGACCCCCCCATTAATATTCCAAAACATGCATGCTGATTGGCCAGCATGCCTGTTGCAAATCCCACACTATACAAACAGAAAAAGGTCTGGTCGCCCAGACTTTTTTCCGTTGGTATAAAGTGCTCAAAACCTCTTTTTTCTAACAAAGAAAAAAACGGAACAATGGAGACTTTCCTTTCTCCGTTGCTTCCTTTTCAAAGCATTGATGTACTGGGTATGCGTGGGATGCAAGTCCCATACGTATGCTCAGTACATCAAAATAAGGAAGCAGTGTACTACAACCAGTGGAAGAACAGTAATGCACCATTATACAAAGACATTATTTAAGAAAAGTATTTTGTTTCTTAAATAATGTCATTGTATAATAGCAATAACCGACTCCGTGGTTGTGGTATATTGAAATTTACCCACGGTTGGCTTTATTTAATCACTTGGGCTTTGCCCTCGTGATTAAACCATGCCAACTGTGGATAAATCTTTAATATACCACACCACGCCGTCGGTTATTGCTTAATTATACAATGGTAGCTTGTTAGTATGCAAAATTTGCATGCTGATTGGTCAGCCCAACAAGCGTGCTCGTTGTAAAATCAAACATATACCAATAGAAAAAAGTCCAGCTCCTGAAGTCCGACTAGAATTTCTTCTATTAATGTATGCAATGCTATGGAACTCAATGCCCGATAGCATAAATGCTGTTATTCTAGCAGCTTTCTAAGTTTATAAGAGCAGCATTTACAACAAGGAACTTTGCCCTCCTTATTTAATGCTTTGCAGTTTTCTAGCGCTAAGAGGTCGAGAGGTATGTATGGAGGGCAGAGAAAATACAAGGAAAATCAAGTATGTTATACAAAACTAAAGAAATGTACATGATTTTCCTTGTATTTTGCCCTGTCTCTCTCATACCTTTAAGCTGTCGGGATTTCACAGTTTTTTTTTATTTTTCAAAAGTGAGAGGGCAACGGATATATTCCTTTCTTCCTTGCTTGCTTTCAGGTCGCTAATGTACTGTGTAAACATGGGAAAGTAAGTCCCACACACATGCACAGTACATCAACAAAGCAGAAGAATGTGGAAACAACGTGGAAGAACACCATGGTGCAGTTACCAAAGACCTTATTTAAGAAAAGTAAGTAATTTCTTTCTTAAATAATGTCATTGTATAGTAGCAATAACTGACTCGTGGGTGTGGCTATATTGACGATTTACCAACGGTTGCCTTTGTTTAATTAATTGGGCTTTACCCTCATAATCAAGCCACACCAACCATGGGTAAATCTCCAGTATACCACACCCAGGCTTTGGTTATTGCTAAAATAATATACTATAAATGTATATATAGTATGTTATAATTCATTATGCTTCTGTTTCAATATAGCTTGATGGTGGCTGTAGCATTAAGTCCTGGATTCATATCAGTTGTGAAAAAGTTAATCCATTTTTGTTCTGCAAATTTTGTAAGCAAAACTATATCATTACCTCTGAAGTCATTAAGTATTCTTTATATCACTCTAAATTTAAATACATGATCAGTACCATTCTGACTAATATTCTTAATAGTGCATTAGTGTATTTAAGTTTCCTATTAATTTTGTCTACATAGAAACCAGTACATTTCACATACATGGCTTAATAAACTATACTTTCAGAATTACATGTTGCAAAAGTTAAAAAAAAAAAAAATTAAATTTCTTTCCTGTAACTGCACGCACAAATAACTTGTCCATTCTAACTGAATGCATAAGTAAAAATTATAACATGGCACTGCAGCTCTAGTTGCAATATTTATCTGTTTATGAGTTTTCATATCTTTAAAACATAATGAGATTCTTATAAGCAAAATTAGGTGCACCAAACAGCATCTTAAGATCAGTGGTGAACTAATAATAGACCAATATTGATAAATATTATTCTTAATTTTAGTTATATGCCTATTAAATTTCATAACATATCATTTTTAAGCTGTCTGTCTTTTATCTCAGTTCAAATGCTATTGATAGGATCAGAAAAACATGGCTTCTTTATAATTACACTTCGACTTCTCTCTCTGTCAGTTTCTCAATAATAACTTCTCATCATATTCTCTTTGAATATAAATAAACCAGTCATCTACTCAATACTAGATAAAATTGCACAGTCTTGAGTATGTAACTGATTGCTCTTAAGTATTGACTTCTCACTATATTATTTTATATATATATATATATATATATATATATATGTGTGTGTGTGTGTGTGTGTGTGTGTATGTATATATGCGTAGCCCCCCACATTTTGCAACCAGTTTTTACTGATGTTACATGTTTTAATGCATTTTTAATGGATACACATGTATGTAATAGTGCATAAACTGCAATTATGTGGGGAGCTTCGACCCCCACACCCCCCCTAACTTTATATTTTCACTCCAGGGTCGCACTACAGTGGGGAACAGGGCATATACCTGCCAGTGCTGTTTTTCGGTCAGTTGAGTTTTTGGTCATATGGGTTTTCGGTCTAATGAACATTCGGTCATTTGGTTTCAGTCAAATGGACTTCGGTCATATGAACTTTCGGTCATATGTATTTGACCCATATGTATGTGTGTATATATATATATATATATATATATATATATATATATATATATATATATATATATATACCTAAGGTACATGCCCCTGTAGTGTAAATATTTGTTAGCTTAAGCATTCTTAATATAAAAGGAAATGCTCATCTTACCATCATACATTGTAATAAAGGACATCCAAAAAGGAAAAGGAATAAAAAAAATTTAGTTTTAAAGATAAGAATTCCATAAAACCATGTACATATGTAAAAGAATCACGTAATAAATCTAGTTGTCCTGTCCGTATCAGAAAAATATCATGAAGAGAATGCTTGCTATAAATATCATTGCTATATAAAATGTAAAACACAAAAATTCCACCAGCACACAAACCACACTAGTAGCCAAAAATCAAAACTAAGTGCAGAGAGAAGCACCAGTGAGGAAACACAGCAGTCACAGTTCAAAATATCCACAGGTAAAATAGGTAGCAAACAGCAGGTGAAATAAATCCAAATATGGAAACAGCAGTCACAATTTAAAATATCGAAAGGTAAAGTAGGCAGCTGGTAAAATAAATCCAGGTTTAATGCATATACAAACTGGTAAGTGCTTTCTCTGTGGAATCATAGCTTCTTCAGACTCTAGTGAAACAACATCTTTACTAAACATTTATATAACACTGTCATAATACATAGACCAATCAAAAACTAAAACTAATAAAACAATTAAATAGTTAAAGCTGAACTCACTAAAAAAGTGAACCCAGCAAAAAGAAAGTAGACATTACTTTTTCATTTTCCTTCTAGCTTTTAAAACAGAGTTCAAAGGTACAAATTCATTTAAGCCTAACCCTATATGAAAACGTAGTTTGGCTATCCATCTTGCTTCACATCTTTCTGTTTCATTTTAAATGTTACCCAACCTAGCATTCTCATATGCAACATCTAACACAGTAAAAACAAAAAAACTATGTATTACCTTGAATCTGGACATGTTTAACTAAGGCATTGACAGTGTTACCTTTATTTATACAATTTATATGGTCCCTAATACGTTCACGAAACCCATGGTTGGTTTTGCAACATAAAATGAGTTGCATTGCCCACAGCTGGCTAAATAAACAACATTCATAGTGTCACAGTTAGCCATAACATTTAAAAATATTTCTTCCCTGTCTGTGGATGAACAAACTCATTACCCTCTCTAACATACTGACAAAAGTTACAAGTGCCACACTTTTTGGTACCCTCTCCCCATTGTCCATAACCCAATTTATCTGAGTAAAGCAACAACCTCTTTAAATTTGCCATATTCCTGTAGTAACACTTAGGAAATGTGCCAACTAATGCTTCAACAGATGAATCAGAGGTTAGAATATGCCAGTCCTTTTTAATCGCATCAGTGACCTTATTTATGTTGCTGGAAAAAGTCATAGGGACTCTTAAAACATTGTCCCTTCTAACTTGTCTATGTGGGGTCATAAAATAGGGTCTCCCAACATCCTTTCTAAGCTGGTGGGCACCACATATACCCTATGTGTTGGGCTTTGCTTTCTCACCTGAGATGTTATCAGGAGCCATGGATACAGCTGAAATACCATAGGACATGGGCTAGCAGGATGTTTTGCCTCATGAAAGTACATATATATATATATACTGTTACCAATAGCTATTCATCCTTCCACAAGCACATGGTGAGTTCCCCTGTGTTTGATAAGGATACAGTGTTTCCAACACGTAACCAATGCCAGTCTAAGAGATACCTAAATCCAGCATGGTGGAAAGCAAAAATGAAATATAATTTAACAAATTATGGTATGTATATGAGATGATTCAAGATCTGTATGTGATGATAAAGTCCAAATAACAAAGGCAGATTATAAAAACACAAACTGGGTGTATTAAAAGCACCAATAGCCATTAGTAGCTCAATAAAATGGTACTCAGTAACTTAGCTAAGTGTATTCTCTGTAGCACTGCATAAAACTACAAAAAACTCTCGTTAGCCTTTTCAGTCAAAAAGACACAATATATAGTCACATATAGTAGCAAAAACTGGTCAAGCTGCCTTTTCTCATACATGTACTTACAGCATACTTCCCCTGTGTAATTTGTTGGGATTTAAATGTCAAGAAGCAAAAACATGCTGTTTTCCACATAGTTGCTTTTCTAGTTAAGTTTTTTCTTACTGCCCAGAAGGAAATAACATCATCTAACTTTTCTGCTGACATGACCTAATATTGAAGTACATTTAAATTATCTCTGAAATTTAAAAAACATTTTTTTGTGTAAATCAAAGGAAAATGAGCTTGAGGAAACACTCAACCCAACAAAACATAAAATAATAAAATAAAGTTTAATAATATGAGCACACGGTTTCGGAGGGCACAGTGTCTCTCCTTCCTCAGACAGCAAATGAATAAATGAAAGAATCAACCAGGGTTAAATAAACAATCCACTAATTAGACCAATCAACTAATATAAAAAACATATACACATTTTTTTGACTGGCAAAAAAACCCCATGAAAAGTAGTATATATAAATTTTACATTATGGTGTTTTTTTATGCTCCTTATGACTATACAATGCTTGTGTGCAAATGAATGGATCTGACTTCTTACAAGATAAGTGTGTCTTTTGTTAATGCTAAATGTATTCATTTGCTGTACTCTCAAAATTCTTTTATGGTTTTACTGTACTTGAATATAACATTAATAAGTTTTATCATTACTTTCATTGTTCGCATATATTCTGTAAAACGTTGCTTTCAAAAATAGAGGATTGTGATTGGCTCACCAATCATTACCTGGTTATTATGTGCTCATGACATGGATGCCAAGAAATTCACCTCAAGAGGGAAGCAGAATGACTGAGTCATTTGGGGATTCGGTGACTGCTCCTAACTTGTAGTCATCTGCAAACTTTCTCATCCAGAGACCCTTGGCGTTTGCCTTTATCTCAGAGAAATAGATGCCCACCAGTAGAAGTTTCCGTACTGAGACTTGTGAGACTCCACAGGAAACTGGTCTTTTTGTGAAAGCAGTTGCCCCTGTCTTGACCTCTTGAGTCGCATGTGTGACCCAGTTGGCAGTCCAGTGGGTAACTTAGGGGTTTATTGCCAATTGGGTAAGCTTCTCCACTGTGTCAAAAGTTTTGGCCAAATCTACATAGGTGGTATGCACTGTTTTACCTTTCTTTGTTGCTTTGGCAAACCTTTTGAAGAAGTTTACTAGGCTGAATAAGCAACACTTGCCTTTTCCGAACCCAAACTGGGATAGGTCCAGTGTTTGGAAGTGCCGTATGACCTTACTGATTAATTCCATCATAAATCTGTCCACAGCCTTACAAATGACATTGGTCAGACTAATGGGTTGGTAATTACCCAGGTCAGTGGATGGCCATCCCTTTTGCAGGGGGTTGACTTTTGACTGTTGCAGTCCAATTGCTTGGCACAAAACCTGTGTGTAGGCTGAGGTTGAACAGCATATTTAGTGGCACAGACAAATCATGCTTCATGCAATTTAAGATGCATCCTGGGGTATTGTCTTAGGTCCATTGATGGAGTGTTCTTGGCCTGTGAAAGCGCATTCAGGACTCGGTCCTGTGTGAAGGTGGAGGTGGTGGATGATCAGTTTCTGGAATATATGGTGAGATAATAGAGGGTGAAAGAGGGGTGAAGTTGGAGCTGAATTTATCAGCTAGTAAGTAAATATGTTAGCTTCAGTGTAGATAGTGTCATTCACAGTCACTCGGCACATTGCTACACAGAGAGTTGTTAACATAGCTAAAGAAAGTTTTATGATTGTCCTTTGCATGGGTTGATGTCTTTTCCTCAGTCTTGGCTGTGGTGGTTTTGATTAAACTCCCGAGTTGCTTATTTATTTTAATGATGGTGGATCTAGCTTGTTGTGGGTTACTCTTCAGATATTTGACTGTGATTCTCTTCCTTTTACTGTAAAGCTTGCTTATGTTGTGGTTTCACCAGGGAGGTTTGTTTTTGGTGTTAGCCATATGCTTGTTCTACAAGGTACAGCTTCTCTGTGTTACATAGTGGTACAAGTTAGTTAGTATGTTTTCACAGACTCAGTGGAGTTTAACAGATTTGTGGGGATTTGAAACTTGCTAGAATATCTCTTAGAAGTGGGACATTTGCATTGGAGAAATTTCTGAAGATTCTAGGGACTGCTGGGATCTCAGGTTTCAATTTTATTTCAAGGGAGGAGGTTGCACAGGGTAACCTGATGATTAAAGATGATGTGCAAGGGGTGAGGCACAACTCACCCACGTTAGAAAGGATAAGGTCAAAGATGTTTTTGCCCCTAGTGGGTACTCTCACTAGTTGTTCCAGAGCATTTGTATTAACAAAGTCCAGAGGTCTTGTGCACAAATGGTGGTAGTTGGATAATTAAAGTCATCCAGAAAAATGTTGCTGGATTTAATGCTGAGTGACTTCAGTCCTTGTAAGTAGATACTATGACTATCTCGGTTCATACTGGGAGTTCTATATCTGCCTGTAATGTGGTAAGGGTCTTTACAGATGGTGAGTTGGGGATGAAGAAGTATTAACGCACCACACTGGTGAATCAGCCTAAGTATAAGACACTTCCTGATAAACATTGAGGCAACTCCACTTTTTTTCCCCTCCTGCATAGTTTCTCTTCATGGCCTCTTACCTGTCACTGACACATTTGGCCTATCAAATATTTCACTTCCCCAGATTGTTGGACTATCTTTGACAGCATGTATTTAGTTAATGGAAATCTACTTTTAGACACACTAATCTCTGTATAGTTAGTGACTGTTTGGGATTAGCAATCCATATAGTACTTATGATGGTAAATATGCACTGTTGCCTTAGTTAACAGCCAGCATTTGCTACACCCAAATAAACTATATACTGTTCATTTACAGATCTGAGTTGTAATTGCTGGCTCTACAAAAATGTCAGTCATCTCAGACTGAACCCAGTGCCTTCCATTGCAGGTTTACCAACAGTTATTGAAAGATATCCAAGATTATCTTGTGTGAGCTTGTGTGAAAACACACACACACACACACACACACACACACACACACTTCTTCTTTCGGCTGCTTCCATTAGGGGTCACCACAGTGGATCATCTGTTTCCATTTCTTCCTGTCCTCTGCATCTTGCTCTGTCACACCAACCACCTGGATGTACTCTCTCACCTTATCCATAAACCTTATCTTAGGCCTTCCTCTTTTCCTGTTACCTGTCAGCTTCATCCTTAGCATCTTTTTCCCAATATACTCTGCATCTCTCCTCAGCACATGTCCAAACCAACGTAATCTTGCCTCTCTGGCTTTGTCTCCAAACCTTCCAAACTGGGCTGACCCTCTAATATACTTATTCCCAATCCTATCCACCTTTGTCACACCTAGTGCAAATCTTAACATCTTTAACTCTGCCACATCCAGCTCTGACTCCTGCCTTTTTGTCAATGCCACTGTCTCCAACCCATGTAACATAGCTGGTCTCACTACCCTCTTGTAGACCTTCCCTTTCACTCTTACTGGTACTTGTCTGTCACAAATCACTCCTGACACTCTTCTCCACCCACTCTATCCTGCCTTTACTCTCTTCTTCACCTCTCTTCCATACTCACCATTACTCTGAACTGTTGATCCCAGGTATTTAAACTCATCCACCTTCGCCACTTCTACTCCCTGCATCCTCACCATTCCTCTATCCTCCCTCTTATTCACACACATATATTCTGTCTTAGTCCTGCTGACCTTCATTCCTTTTCTCTCTAGAGCATATCTCCACCACTCCAGGGTCTCCCCCACCTGTTCCCTACTCTCACTACAGATTACAATGTCATCTGCAAACATCATAGTCCACGAGGACTCCTGTCTGATCTCATTTGTCAACCTGTCCATAACCATTGCAAATAAGAAAGGGCTCAGAGCTGATCCTTGATGTAATCCCACCTCTACCTTAAACGCATCCATCACTCCCACCGCAGACCTCACCATTGTCACACTACCCTCGTACATATCCTGTACCACTCTTACATACTTCTCTGACACTCCCGACTTCCTCAAGCAATACCACAACTCCTCTCTAAGCACCCTGTCATATGCTTTCTCTAAGTCTACAAAGGCACAATGCAACTCCTTCTGACCTTCTCTGTACTTCTCCATCAACACTCTCAGAGCAAACATCACATCTGTAGTGCTCTTTCCTGGCATGAAACCATGCTACTGATCAGTAATCATCACCTCCCTTCTTAACCTAGCTTCCAATACTCTTTCCCATAACTTCATGTTGTGACTGATCAGTTTAATCCCTCTGTAGTTACTACAGCTCTGCACATCACCCTTATTCTTAAAAATCAGTATCAAAACACTTTTTCTCCATTCCTCAGGCATCCTTTCACTTTCCAAGATTTCATTAAACAATCTAGTTAAAACCTCCACTGCCATTTCACCTAAACACCTCCATGCTTCCACAGGTATGTCATCTGGCGCAACAGCCTTTCCATTCTTCATCCTCTTCATAGCTATCCTTAATTCCTCCCTGCTAATCCACTGCACTTCATGATTCACTATCTGCACGTCATCCAACCTTCTCTCCCTCTCATTCTCTTCATTCATCAGCCCCTCAAAGTATACTTTCCATCTGCTCAACACACTCTCCTCGCTTGTGAGTACATTTCCCTCATTATCCTTTATCACCTTTACCTGCTGCATATCTTTACTAGCTTGGTCCCTCTGTCTAGCCAATTGGTAGAGGTCCTTTTCTCCCTCCTTAGTGTCCAACCTTTCATACAACTCTTCATACGCCTTATCCTTAGCCTTTGCCACCTCTCTCTTTGACATGCACCTCATCTCTTTATAGTCCTATCTACTTTCTTCATCTCTCTGACAATCCCACTTCTTCGCCAACCTCTTTTTCTCTATACTCTCCTGTACTTCCTCATTCCACCACCAGGTCTCCTTGTCCTCCTTCCTCTTTTCAGATGTCACACCAAGCACCTTTCTAGCTATCTCCCTTACTAGCTCTGCTGTAGTTACCCAGCTATTCAGTAACTCTTCACTGCCATCCAGTGCCTGTCTTAACTCTTCCCTGAACTCCACCTCACAATTGTCCTTTTTCAATTTCCACCATTTGATCCTTGGTGCTGACTTCACACTCCTCCTCCTCTTCGTGATCACCAGTGTTACCCTACAAACCACTATCATATGCTTCCTAACTACACTTTCCCCTGCCACCACTTTAGAGTCTCCAATCTCCTTCAGACTGGCCCTTCTACATAAGATATGATCCACCTGTGTGCATCTTCCTCCACTCTTGTATGTCACCCTATGCTCCTCCCTCTTGTTAAAATAAGTATTCATGATAGCCATAGCCATCCTTTTCGCAAACTCCACTACCATCTGACCTTCTGCATTCCTTTGCTTAACACCATACTTACCCATCACTTCCTGATCCCCCTATACTCCCTTCACCAACATGCCCATTGAAACCTGCTCCAAACATCACTCTCTCACCCTTGGGAACAGTCATCACCACTTCATCCAACTGACTCCAAATGTTTTCTTTCTCATCCATCGCACACCCAACTTGTGGAGCATATGCACTAACAACATTCATCATTACACCATCAATTTCCAGCTTAATAAACATCACTCTATCCGACACTCTTTTCACCTCCAAAACACTCTTAGCAAACTTTTCCTTCAGGATAACACCTACACCATTTCTCCTCCCATCCACACCCTGATAAAACAATTTGAACCCGCCTCCGATACACCTATCCTTGCTCCCCTTCCAACTGGTCTCTTGCACACACAATATACCAACCTTCCTTCTGTCCATCATATCAGCTAGCTGTCTCCCTATACCAGTCATACTGCCAACATTCAAAGTTCTGACCCTCACTACCATAGTCTTAGCCTTTACCTGCCTTCAGGCATGCCTTCCCCCTCTTCTCCTCCTTCTGCCAACAGTAGCCCAATTTTTGCCAGCACCCTATTGGCCAGCAGTACTGGTGGCGGTCATTGTTAACCTGGGCCTCGACCAATCCGGTATGTATATCTGTACTGTTGTCTGCATGTATGATTTGGTAAAATTTTACGCCGGATGCCCTTCCTGATGCAACCTTCCCCATTTATCTGGGCTTGGGGCCGGCACAAAGAAATGCACTGGCTTGTGCATTCCCAGTGGCTGGGTTACACACACTCAAAATACAAAATATGTATGGTTAGAAAGACAGATGGTCTAACAGCTTATTTGTACTTATCACTACCAGTAAGTAGATATGTCCAAACTGTAGTTGTAAAGTTTCACAGGCAGATTTATTCCAACTTGAACTCTGTTCAGGAATGCAATCCACTTGATCACCAGTCAAAAGCAAAGCAGAACTGACATTTGTTTTTTTTTTTGGCTATTTTTGAGTCCCAGGTTCTGGATGTTCTGTTTAGTTTAAATTTGGATGATGCTTTTCCTTTTAACGCAATGATATACTTCGGTAATCTAATATCCAGTTAAGATTAATTTATTTTTAAGCTGAAGCCACTGCAGGTGTGTACATATTTGAGGACCAAGATACTTTTACTGCACTTCCACCGTAAAGTCACATACTCTGCAGTATGTACATGTTTTGCGTTGTGTACATGTTGCATATTTATATACCTCAAGATTTACAGTAGCTGCATTATTGTAAAAATATTTTTGCTGTAGATTACTACCACGTCTCTACATTTCTCCCTGTTTCTGTAGACCTCAAGAGAGTTTTCTTGTGATACCACATTAAACAATAACGAAATATGGGGGGGGGGGAGTGCATATGCATTTTAAGTTATGCTTCCCGGTGCCTTGTTGTGTCAAGCAATCTTCATTTACATTGTTGTTATCACTCCTGTGCTTGATTGTGATATTGCATGACTGTTATATTCTAGGAAGTCTGTTGTTGAGCCCACTTGCTCATGAAGCTGTTTTAAGGGTTTGTGATCTGTAACTGTTGTGATTTTTTTTTAAACTTTATAGGTAGGGTTGACACTTTTGTCGAGGCCACGTTATTGCCACACATCATTCTCTGCAGATTCTTTTCTTGGCTGAAGTCTATGACTAAGGCACAGTGCTGAATGTTTTTCTCTTTTTGAAGAAATTTAACTGAGTGTAGCCCCCAATGTGTGGTCTGAAGTATCTTCCTATACTATAAACTTCTGTCTGTAATCAGGACTAATTAATACCACAGATCCAGCCAGGGCCTTATTGATTTTTGGAAAGCATTCTGACATGTCAGTGTCCAGATGATTCTATTAGGTGAGATCTGTGAGTGGAGTGACTCTGGTACTATAATGAGGATAAATTTCAGCTATATTTTAGATGCTTTTAAATAAGAAACTGATTACATTGAAATATAGAATTGAATAGCATATAAAAAACAAGTGAAAAATTACTGAACTTAACATCATAAAATAGTTTTAAAATAGGATCAGAGGTGACATAATCTGACCCAGTCTTGTGACACAGAAGGATGAAACCCTGACTGCACACAAGTAGCAGCAGCATTGGGCTGGAAGGACAGTGTGGGGGAGGATGGGAGTGTGAGCTGCTGATGTCAGCATGCCTTTCCTGGAGGGAGAGAGGGAGGCAGTTTGGCTGACTGCACTGGCATCATCTGTAGAAATACAGGTGTATTGCCAGCAACATAAAAAGCCTTGCAAGCTCGTTCTGCCAGGGGTGTGCTGGTTGGCATGGCCGGCCTTAGGCATAGGCCAACTAGGCGGCCGCCTAGGGCACCAGTCTAGCAGGGGTGCTTTTCCAGTATTTATTTGGTGTAGGTAGACCAGGATGGGGCACCAGGTAATGTGTTGGGGGGCGCCGTGGAACCCTTTTGCCTAGGGCACCAGTTGACCTAGGGCCGCTCCTGCTGGTTGGTCAGGAGGTTATCTACGCATGAACATGTACATGCACCTCCCAAGGCAGCTATGATAGAGTTTTCAAGCTGCTGAGAGGGTGAAGATAAGACAGTCTACAGGATGTGCAGACTGGCCCAATTTCTAACACCCCAGTGTCACCTCCACTACAGAACAAATGGACCAGAGGGGTGTCACACCGATGAACAAACTAGTAGATCAACTGGGAGCATGAAGGGGAGCCAAGGGACTGATCCTGAAGACCAAAAAAGTGACATAACCCAGTATCTGGTTCATATAGAGAAAAGATGGGTTAAAATGAGAAAAAAAAGTTATCACCTCATACTGTAAATTTCCACTTCAAATAAATACATTTTAAAACAATCTGTGGAAGATGGCCAAGGTTGGACACTCTTGAAACCACTGAGGCAGCAACTTCCACAGGTACAGAGCCTAAAGGACAAATGAATGAGTACTAGATGATTATAAATACATCAGGGGAACCACCAGCAGCCCCTGAAAATTTCAGCACAGATCTTGAGAGGGGCATCATAGTACCACAATCTCCTTCAGATAAAAGGTACTTAAATCATGTATGCACAAGTAGACTAGCACTAAGCCCTTCAAAACAGTTTTACAACATACTGGAAGTTGGTGCTGGCTCTGCAGCATAGCCATAATGCATTGGTGACTCAAGGCACCAATGGGTAGCCTAGCACTGGAGTTCTGCACCAGCTAGTTTCAAATGGCCAAGCCTAGTGTTATGGAGTCCCAGGTTAAGGGCAGTGTGGTAATAATCAAGGTGAGATGAGACTAAGGCATGAACAACTACTGAGAGATCAGCTTAAGACAACAAATGCTTGATCTTGGAAATGTTTCACAAGTGGAAACAGGAATATTTCTTGACAGCAGACACTTGATTCTGGAATGTCAGCTTACAGACTGATATCACACCTTAGATATGGTCCCGATCCACAAACACAAGCTTTTTTTCTCCATAAGAGATACACTTATGGAGCTGAGGGAGCAAAGGACTCTCTCAAAATACCATGAACAGCCATGACCTTAGTTTGGAGGTGTTCAGCTTTAACCATTTTTGGGTAAACCAAAAATGAATGGCCTTCAAGTCGTAGCAATGTAATACACTCTCACTCTGCCTCCTTGTGAAAAAGAGAGGTAAAGTCAGGTGTTATGTGCATAGTAGTGATATGGTAAGCACCTGTTCCTTATGATATTCCCCAAATGGTCGCATGTGTATTGCAGACAGAAAGAAGCCTAAGATCAAGACATGTGACACTCCATAATCAAGATGTTAGGAGGAAGATTTGTGCATGTCTGAACATACCTTTTAAGTATGGCTAAAGAGGAGAGAGGTAAATTAATCGAATACCATAGAGAAAATGCCATGTTAAGTTCCTAAAAGCTCAATCAAAATGCCTTAGTCTACAGCATTATTTGCAGCTTAGCAATCCTGAAGGACCAGTATTAAAGGACCAGTACTGAAGCTCACGGAGTAGTTGGATAAGAACAGTTATAGAACTGTGGTGGATGCAAAACACAAATTGAAATAAGACCTTAAGGTTACTAACTGTAAGAGAGGATCCATGTTGTAGATAAACACCTCAAGAAGCTTACCAAAAATTGGAAGGCAAGAGACAGGCTGTCAGATATATTATGATCTTAACATAGGGGGTAACAAGGCCCCCCTAGTTGTCTGGAAGACACATCCCAGACCAAAACCTGATATCGCAGACCACTTGTATCAAGACAGGCTTGAACCAGTCTTGACAGACAAGGGTTCAGTCCAAGGGATCATAGGACATATACCTGAGATCACAATCAAGAGCTTGTCATAACTGAAATGTCAGACTGTATCCAGATTGTAGAATAGTGAAAGCCGGAAAATTCTGCCAAACTCATGTGGATCAAACATGTAAGTGTAGATCTGATAGCAACAACCTTGTCAGCAAAAAAAAAAAAAAAAAACAAGCAGCAGACTCAGTTTGCAGAACAGACAAAGCACTTTGAGTGGTATTGCGGGAGCATTACATGCAGAAAAGAAATGAGGTTTAAAAGAGCAGGATTTGAATGGGCTGTGTAATGCTTGACCGACAGTGATTGGACAGAGTATAAGTGATGTACAATGTTTGCAACTAAAATTGTCAATATGGTTTGGTTTCATTTATATAAATGTACAATTGCCTGTGTCATAAGTGATAATTTAATAAAAAAAAAAAAAACTCTTTGAGTGGTAAGACAGGCTGAAAAGTTACTAGCTGCTGACATATCTCTCTGTCTGGTTAGATAAGCTCCAGTCTTATAAGTGAATGCTAGACAGGAAACAGCTAGGATAAGTACTCCACCAAGATACAATAAAGTCATAAAAATCCACAAAGAAATGGTGAAGCAACCAAGGCACAGAATGTCCTAGTTTAAACACAGTCCAAGGATAAATAAAAGGTAGATAAAATCCAAGGTAAATTTATTCACTCAGGTAAGCGCTTTCATGATACACATATCACTTCAGACCTTCAAACAAACACTTCCTACTCAACTATATTTAAGCAGTATTCAAACCAATCAAATCAAACCAATTAATGCTTGAAGTAATTAGCACTTAAAGTAAAACCAGTCATTCTACAATATGTACAAAGTCATACTGGAAAACATTTCAAGTATAGATACGTAATAAATATTGTAACATAAAATGCATTGGTTAAAAATGAATTAGTTAAAAATGATTAAAATATATATTTAATATTTTTATCTGTCTTTCATTAAAATAATTTAATTTTATTTGAACAACCTCCTATTCTTCAAAACTGGTTTCAAGGGTACTCTTATCATTAAGGCCCTTTCCTTTATTAGCTCTTAATCTGATAATCCACCTAGTTTCAGAGGTCTCTTTATGGTTCCTTATATCACCACCTCTCTCATTAGGAATAATTCTCTCAATAACTGAGAACATAAAATTATGGTCATTGCCTTCAGAGGACACATGTTTGGCTAACGCATTAGTGGCAACACCATTCCTAATATTTAATAAGTGTTCCCTGATTCTAAATCTTAGCTGTCTGTCAGTCATGCCCACATAAAATGCAGAACATTTCTGACAGACAGCCAAGTAGTCCACATGGTTTGTGTTACAGTTGGCTGCTACACTAAAATCATATATTCGCTTAGTGTCTGGATGTGTAAATACATCCTCATGATTTATGTATATGCATTGATTGCATCTACCACAAGGAACCGTCCCTTTTACTCCTGCCATATCTTGTCCCTTATTATTATGTGGATAGCATAACATCCTTTTCAAAGATTTCCTGTTCTTAAATATAAAACTTGGATTTTCCCCTACAACTTGTTTGATTTCTGGATTCTGTGTTAATATATTCCAGTTCTTTTTTATCACATTGGTTACTATATTCACATCGCTGGTAAAATAAGTAGAGAATCTAACAGATTCATTTTTATGTTGAACATATCCTGTTCTATCATTATTGGGCATTGAAAAATATGGCTTGCCTATACTATCTCTCCATGAAGTAGATGCATCCAGGATACCTGAAGTCATGCTATCAGTGTAACCCCTTTCATTAAATCTGTGTTTCAGAGTAGTTAGTTCTTCCTTAAGTTCATCATCCCTGGCTGTTAGCCTTGAAGTCCTAAGGGTTTGCCCTTTTACTACATTCTTAAAGATATGCCCTGGATGCATACTGCTTCTATGGAGTAAAGTATTTCTATGGCATTTCTTCCTAAACAACTTGGTGGTTATCCCATTCACATCATTCATACTAATCATTACATCAAGAAATTCTATTTCCTGTCTAGAGTATTTCATCTCAAATTTTAGAAAGTCAGTGCTGTTATTAATTTCTGTAGTGAATTATTTTAACGTTGCATCATCACCACTCCATAACAGGAAAAGGTCATCAACAAACCATTTATAAAATTGGATCTGGGGCCATCTTTCATTAGTAAGCACATTCCTGTTTTCACATGTGGCCATGACGAGATTGGCATAGCTGTTTGCGCTTGCCGTCCCCATTGCCACACCATCTTTCTACTTGTATAACTTACCATCAAAACTCAACACATTATTGGTTCAAACTAACTCCATTAATAAGCATATTAGATCTATTTTCTTTCCATCACATGTCCCTTCTTCCAGCAAATATTGTCTTAACAATTCTAATCCGGTTGTATTCGGAATACAAGTAAACAACGAGCATACATCTAGTGCCACTAATAGAAGATCTCCATCTTGTCTTTCATATGCATTATTAAACACATATAGGTCCTGCAAGAATTGCTTAGAGTCTCTTAGAATATTCCTGTTCTTATTTACTAATATTCTTAAATTCTTCTCAACATATATGGAGATAGACTCTGTAGACCAGTTACATTCTGGCACTATAGGTCTTAAAGGAGGTTGATATACATCCTTATGGATTTTTGGCAGACCATGTATGCTAGGCACTAGAGGTTCTTTTACCTTAAAGTAATCGTATAGCTCATTTGAGATGGTATTATCTAATAAACAATCATATAGTATCCCATCCAATCGTGATAACATCCCCTCCATATCAGCTTGGCTGATATTTTCATATACAGAGGTATCCTGTAGCATTTCATACATCGCTGTGTCATAATACATTTTATCCATTTAAACTACAGGGCCACCTTTATCTGCTTGCTTAATAATAACATTTTTGTCAGACTGTAATTGTTTTAAAGCATTCCATTCATCCCTGCTAAAATTGGAGAAAGTTTTAGTTCTGTTTTTACCATTCACATTTTCAAATATTTCATTTTCACAAATGTTAATAAAAACATCAATAACTGGATGGCTGGGTGGAATAAATAAACTAGGTTTCTTATATACATTAACATCGTTAGGCTCACCACCCTGATTTTTAAAAAACATTTTTAGCAAAACATTCCTACCAAACATGTGCAAATCTAAAATGGTATCAGTTACCTCAATCCATTGTGATGGAATAAAAGAAAGTCCCTTTTCCAATACATTTCTTTCATGTTCAGTCAGATTCCTTGAGGAAATATTTAAAACTATACTTCCTTTCTCCATGCCTTCTTGGATACACCCAGGGCTGCAGGACTTGTAGGTATTTTCCTTTTGTTGCGGTTCATGCTGTATGACCTGCCTCTCTCTGAAGTATTCAATTTTATTGGAAATGTGAGAAAAACCTGTTTTGATGTACCTTCTTGTCCATCATTTGGTATTCCTGATGTGGCTTTCATTTGTTGCACTTCCTCGGTGGACTCCAGCCTTCACCTCTCTCCCACTTTTTCACTCGAGTGAACAGAAGTTGTTGACACTTGCTCGGTGGATTCCAGCCTTCGCTTCCCTTCCATTCCACCATTTAAATGAGTTGTTGAAGTCATCGCTAAAGGAATGCTAATAGTTGGAGGAGCGTTAGATTTAGTTCTCGCACCAAAATTCCTCTCCTCTTCAAAACACTCTATAGTGATGTCATTGTGTTGTTTAGTGTGGCCCCCCCCCTCTCATTTTTAAGGTCGTACCTTCTTTAATACGATCATAATTGCTATTTTTGGGCCATACAAAGATGTGCCCTTCCTTAAAATCCCTTTTGTCCCTTTCAAGTTTGTGAAATTTCTGTCGTAGCAGTCTATGTTCAAAAATGCTACAGATTCAGCTATCGAAGCACATTTCTCATCCACTAATTTATGTGGATATGAAGCAAATAATGATTCCTGTTCAGAAATTACATTGGCCCTTATTTCTTCCCCTTTTTTAACAGAGGATTCCAATAATAGGCGAATATAGTTAAAGCTCAGTTCTAAATTGAGCTGCTGCCATTTACTTAACAACTCAGGTTGCCTTTCCCCTTGATTTGGCATTTTCAGGACTCTGAGTCCTCTGGGAATGACATGATTTTTCAAACATGCTTCAAAATAACATCTCTGTGTATATAGCTTCTTAATCTTGTACATGCCATCCTCTAGTCTATGTGTTGCCCTCAAAAAGGCAGCATAGTCTATTTCTTCATGTTCTATACCATTTCCATCAAAAAAAGTCTCATTAGATAGCAAAGGATTACCTTTTTTGTTTAGCAGTTCATGTAGTTTATACAATGCTTTCTTTGGTATTCCAGTTTCCACATTTGGAGAATAATCTAGTTATATCTCAGGCGCAACAGTTACAGTTACACATTCTTCAGCCATTGTTCCCAACTGTAACCAAAAAATAAAAATCCAAGAAAATGCTAGACAGGAAACAGCTAGGATAAGTACTCCACCAAGGTACAATAAAGTCATAAAAATCCACAAAGAAATGGTGAAGCAACCAAGGCACAGAATGTCCTAGTTTAAACACAGTCCAAGGATAAATAAAAGGTAGGTAAAATCCAAGGTAAATTTATTCACTCAGGTAAGCGCTTTCATGATACACATATCACTTCTTCAGACCTTCAAACAAACACTTCCTACTCAACTATATTTAAACAGTATTCAAACCAATCAAATCAAACCAGTTAATGCTTGAAGTAATTAGCACTTAAAACCAGTCATTCTACAATATGTACAAAGTCATACTGGAAAACATTTCAAGTATAGATACGTAATAAATATTGTAACATAAAATGCATTAGTTAAAAATGAATTAGTTAAAAATGATTAAAATATATATTTAATATGTTTATCTGTCTTTCATTAACACTTTAAATTGCATCCTTCTAGTCACAGGTGTTGAAGCTCATCATCTGTCTATGTCTAATTTCTCCTAAAAAAGAGAGGGTGAAAATGACTTTGGTTATGTAAATAAAATGCCTTGTTATAGTCATCTACCAAAACATCAAGAGAACCAGCACCATCCGCTAAAAGGAGCTTAAGGGTTGTAGAAGAAAATTAGCTGGTGTAATATGACTAGAAGGACACATCTCCCTCCATTCAGGATGGGGGGGGGGGGCTCTAGTGCAGGCAACTCCAGACTAAAGTGGACAAGGAAGTTGTCCGATTGTGTGACTGGTTCTGTGTCCAAGGCGTTCACTTCCAGTAGGAAGACAAAATGACCAAATCTGGTGTTAGAGGTAATAACCTGAGCAGTTTCAAGACAACCCACCACTACTCTAATTCTACCACTCTTAGCTGCCACACATGTTATTTTTTCCTCACCCTGTCAGTAAGGATATATGGGGCATATTGTGTTCCACCTAGTTTCATTGGAGATATTTGACCCCAAGACCATGTGGTATGTACTTGAACTAATTTAGACTTTACCACTGGTTCCAATACACCCTTGTGTAATGCGGGGTACCACCTTTTTGTGCAGTTATACTATCCCTACTAACTAGAGATTATCCGTTTTGCCCATTTCCTCAGCAGTGTTACACTCTCACCAGTTAATCAGATTCTTATGCCTTCAGGCAAAGTACTGAATATTTGGTATCTTATAATAAGCATTTTATATGTAATAAATTGATTCCCAGTCAGGCACCTATTAAAGTGAGTTATTTCTGCTTTTAAATCACCAGCAGTAACTTCTACTTTTTCCCTGTGTTCTTTAAACTTTCTCTTGTAAGGTGTAAGAATACATTTAAATATTGAAAATTTGGAATCAGACATTTTCGCAGAGCATGCAGAAGAGTTAAAAACCTCACCTGTTGCCCCTGGGCAATTTGATACTGGTTATATACATGTTGAAATGCCTAAATAACAATGTCATCTATCTACACATACTGAGGAAGCATTTTAGTATTAACACTGGTTTCCAAGGCTGGGTTTTCACTCCTGCTGTTTACTTTCCTTTGGTGGATGGGTAGCATTTCATTTTCATGATGGTATTTTCTTTTTTTTAACTCCTTTTTTTATCTTCTTTGCCTCAGTCTGTGTCACTCTGATCACTGGCATGATCTTAGTGCATCACATCTTCTGGTTTAGTCTCTAATTCAGGATGTACTTTGAGATTATTCAGGTATAATGTGAGTTGCTTTGCCATGTGTTCTGCAATTACAGCTCCCTCCAGCCTATCTGTGGGTTCAGTAGGATGACCCTTAGCTACTCCCAAGGCAGTTATCAACTTGTCCTTGGTTATACAATCAGATTGGATTCCTTTCAGTTTGCATTTTTAAGCCAGCTGTGATACTGACATTTTTTTGTAGTCTACAGAGCTCGTTCTTGTTTCCAAGCAACTCTGTGTAAAATATAAAATCACTGTGCAAAGTATACTCCTGAAAAGCTACCTTGTGACTGCAAGCATAGACAGACATTCCATTGACAAAATTGTTTTCAGGCTATACAAGTTCAGTTTGGAATATCCCACCATTACCACCAGTTTATGTGTGATAGACAGAGGCTCATAATTCTTACTCTGCCACCAGTTAATATTTAATAAATGAGCACATAAACTACATTCCTATCATCAAATACTGTGGGATGGGTGATTTACCTTAAGAGCATAGAGTAAATGCACACTGCTGCCTTGGGTATTAGCCAATATCTCCCGCTCCCAAGTAAACTTTACACTGTACAACTGAATATTTCACCAACCTTAGACAGAGCCCAGTGCTTTGCAATACAGTCTTAACAGCAGTAATTTCTATTTGCCCAAGATTATTTTGCACAGAAACACACAGTATTTTTCAAGATTGATTAATGATACCTTGCCAATACTAACATTCCCTTTCCTGTCTTTGGAGTAATAGTGGCACCAACTACACCACACTGGTTCACCAAAATACATTATCTAGTTGCAGATAATTTAATCAAGCATTGTGCTGATCTTCTTTGCAATCTGTTCATTGCTTTGTTGATTGGATTGGTCTAGTTAGAAAGAGCCCTGTTGTAGTCCAGTATAGTTATTTCTAGGCAATGTTTTTCTGCAAGCTAACCTGAATCCAAGTGTAATTTTATTGCATTTTTCCTAATGGAGGGTTGGTGGTGGTAGTGCTAAAAATTATCCAGCTACAGTAGAACTATAAGAATCAACATGACTAAATGGGAGCTAAAGTGTATGTATGTATGGTTGCAGTCTGTAACAGTGAACATTCTTTTTTCCTTGGTTTTTTAGTTTCACAGTTGAATATAAAAATCCCAAAGCAGAGGAGAAAAGCGAACCAGTCCAACAGTAACTCACTGACAGTTTTATTCAAAATAAAAAGACAAAACACATGTAAAATCAAGCGCTTTCGCCTGGGTAAATACCAGGCTTTTTCACGATGAACTTGCACTTAAAAAGTCACAAATTTATATACTGCAAGTAATGAAATCACATGATCAAATGTGTTAACAGCTTAATTGGTAGGCAAATAAATTGTTAAACCAATGCAAGCAGAACAACTAAGCCATGCTTATAAGTGAATTGTAAGCAATGTCATAATAAAAACACTTCTATAAAGCAACAAGATGTTAAAAAACATTAAAAAACATTAACAAACATTAAAAAACATTAGTACATCATCAATCAATCCTAAAAAACTTTTGTTAGAATGAATAAATGAATAAATAAAACCTGTAAAACTGCAATGTGTGTGTTCAGTACACTTTACCCAAAAAATGCCTGCAAAAAGTGGTAAAATTTATTGATTAATAAATAAATAAAACTATTTGTTGTGTAAAATAGACTCAGCCGTAAAAACTGTAGTTTTGTAATTTATAATTTATAATTTGGCCCTTCTTAATTTTAGGACACTTGTAATGCTGACACTATCATTCAGGCCTGGGGGTTTAGTGGCATTCAATTTGAGTTGCCACAACAGCTCCTTATACTCAAGCCGAGCCTCCCAGTCCCCTCCTCTACTATCCTGCAGTACTTGTTCTAAAACCATAAATCTCAACTGCATGTTAGGGCATGTGCCAAGATGTTTATAAAAAGCATTAGTGTCCTTCTTTTTAGAAATTTCATATAAATGCTTGTAAATCCTTCTTCTAAGGGTTCTCTCGGTTTTACCCACATAAAAACTACAGCATTGTGTGCAAAAACCCAAATACACAACACCCTTCACCCCACAGTTGTAGTAATGTTCAGCCCTAAATTTAAACCTTCTTGATGGGATGAATAATACACTGTCGTTTACCACATAGGTACACTGCTTGCATGCTCCACAACTATAAGTCCCAAGTTTGGGGCAAGTTCGCTTGCCACCAACTCTAGGTCTTCCTTCAAACAACCCTTTAAGATTCCTGTCCTTCCTTCTAACAAAAGAGGGATGCTCATTGATTATTTGCTTAAGCTCTTCATGCTGTTTTAAAATAGGCCAAAATCTTAAAATTGACTGTTCTACCTGGGAAGAATCCTCTGAAAAATTGTAAACAAAGCTATTGTGAGAATCAAACTTCTCCAAAGATTTTGAACCAGTATCCTGTGTTGTCCCTTTCCCCAACAAAGGGGAGTATACATCATCCCTGCCAGCAATAACCTCCTTGGCTAACTCATTGACCAAATGTGCTGGGTACCCTCTTTCTCCAAAGAGCTGCTTTAATAAATTCACCTCTTCTAAAAAATATTCCCCTGTGCTACACATTCTTGAGGCACGTATAAACTGTCCCTTGACTATGCCTTTTTTCTGATAAAAAGGATGACCACTGTCAAAGTGTAGATAGGAATTCGAAAAAGACGTTTTTCTGTAAACTTTGTACTGGAAAGTACCGTTGTGAGTATCCTTGGAAAGAGTAATGTCCAAATAGTTCATTGAATCATGACTTACATTATAGGTGAATTTCAAGAAAAAGGTGGTGGAATTAATGTAATTCATAAAATCAAGAAATTGGTCCAAGGTACCATTCCAGAGCAAACATATGTCATCAAGGTATCGTTTATAATGACTAATATGCCTGACCCAATGTGTGGAGAAAATAAATTCATTCTCCCAATGGTACAAAACAATGTTGGCATAGCTGGAGGCACAAGCAGTCCCCATTGCTACACCCTTTTTCTGCTTAAAAAATTTGCCATTGAAATAGATGAAATTATTTTCTAGTATAATTTCCATAAATTCACAGTTGCTTTCTGTGTGAGATGTACTACAGTAAGGTTTAGGAATTTACTCTTGCCCCGCTGTTGCACAGTCTTGGAGCTGGTATATATAATTAGCAGGGGGTTTAGGAGACATAGGGGACTTGTCCCCCTTGCAAACATTTTTTTCAATCTTTTTATGTTCTTCCTAAAAAGATTGCTGTTTTTTTTCCATCCCTCTCAAAGTGTCCAGTGGGCCAGACTCCAAAAGAGTTGCTCTCAGTGCAAGTCTGCTTGATTCCGAAATTCTTGCTCTTAGTGTGACTTACTTCAGTGTAAGACCTGTCTCTAAACAGGCTCATAACGGGACCAAATTCCGAAACACCTGCTCACAGCCTACTTTCAGTGTAAGTGGTCATTTACAGTGAGAACAACCCTTTTCAAATTGAGACAGTATTTCATGAGACTAACATTTATGTGTTTTTATATGTATATATTATAATATATGCACATACGTACATTTGAAAAAGATTGCCTGACTTAGAAGAAAATTAATTTACCATTGTCATCTCAGAAGTAAAACTTCATAAAACATTTCTTAAAAATGTGCAATGAAAAAATTAAATGCTCAACAGTGTTTTTCTAACAAAAATAATAAGTTATTCTTGAAAGCATGCAATGGACAAAAAATAAGGAATTTTATACCATATGTACAAAAAATTAAATAAAATTTAGAATTACTGCTAGGGCGGCTGCAGTGGTACAGCGGTTAGCATTGCCGCCTCACAGCAAGAGGTTCTCCGGTTCGATCCTCGGCTGGGGTGCCTTCTGTGCGAGTCTGCATGTCCTCCCTGTGGTTGCGTGGGTTTCCTCCGGGTGCTCCGGTTTCCTCCCACATCCCAAAGACATGCTGTAGGTGGATTGGACACTCTAAATTGGCCCTAGGCATGAGTGCGTGTTTGTGTGTGTCCCTTCTGTGGAAGGTTGGGTGCCGGGCTGGCAACTCAACACTGTAAAACTCCACTGCCAATCATGAGTGGACAGGTGATCCGCTCTGCCGACCCCTAACTAGCAAAAGCCGAAAGAAGAAGAAGAAGAAGAAGTAGGAAAAAGCAACAGAAGCCAAACACCCAGTTCAGCCCATTTGTTTAAACCTTGTTTTAAAGTTCAAACTAAGCCGTTCACTTACATATTTTAGGAGAACACATTTAATGGGTTAACTCTACCCTGCATTGGATTTTTTTACCAAACTGTTTGAAATGTGGCAAGTGTTAGTTACCATTTTGCAAGCTGCTTTGGGCTGTACTTTAGGTGTTCACATAAGACAGATACATTTGCATAAAGCAGAAGCACAACTTGTCCCCATACAAGTATGTGTATAAAGGTATATGATGCAACAGTGTGACCCTTTTTTTCTTGTCTGGGTACCTCAAGACAAGGATGACAGATACGAACACGGTAAGACATGGTTTCTGTTCTTACATTTCTCACTAATATTAACACCTTATTCTTGTCATCCTACAGAGCACCACAGATTAACAGTAAAAGCTGCTAAACCAGGGCATTTCATGTCCAGCTTATGGTTGCAGTGGATCATGGGGCAAACAAGAACATACACAAAATAAGTCATGTGGCCAACCCTTTTCCTTTACACTGCTACTCTTTTTAAATCTTAAAAGTGATTTAATATGTTTTTCACCTGCATAATGTTTTTAAGTAACTATTAATTGCACTAATTCTCTGGGTTATTTATAAGCCCTGATATTTATTGTTCCTATGTTCCTCTGTTGTACTTCAGGATTTACTAGCAATAGTAAAAAGTTTTTTTTCTTGGTTTTGATTGGTTGGTTTGGTTTGGTTTGACCATGGTATAGAGTACCTTTTGTTCTTTTTGCAGTTGTACTATAAAGGCTATTGAAGCAGCACTGGGTGCCAGACAGTGGAAAAAGGCACTTCATATCCTAGAACTACAGGACGACAAAACTACAAGCCAATACTATTTTAAAGTTGCCCAGCATTATGCATCTGTTCAGGAATATGAGGTACTGTGAATTTGGATTCATGTAATTAGGTTTTGCAGCTGTGTAATCAAAATAATGTGTGCTTAAATGCCAGCACCTAATAATACAGTGGTACATGCTCAAACTCATCAACACACTGTACAATTATTTTTGTTAGTATTCTGTTTATCTTTTCATTCATTCCCCAGTTACTCCCTTACAGGGTCATGGAGGACCCAGAGCCTGACCCTGTTATCAGTAGGTGCATAGAGTTTCATCCTGGACAGAGTGCCAGCCCATTGCAGGAAGCATGTGGCATGTGCCCACATACATGTGCACACACCTGTAGGCACTTGAAAGGAATGGCAATTCACCTTTGTTACTTCTTTGGGAGTTGAGAAAATTGGAGTACCCAGCAAAAACCCACACAAGCACCATGAGAACTTGTAGACTCCACAAAGAGCATACTCCTGCCAGAAGCTGTACTGGAGAAAACAAAACTCTGTAAATTGTCAGTTCGAACCACTGTGCCATTCATTTAAAATATGTGTGCATGTATTCACCATTACATCCCTCTTTTAGCTCATATTTGTTGTCTGTTTTGTTTATTGTGTTCACATTTTGGTAGCAGCATATACACATGGCTATTTGAAAGGGGGTTGCTGGGTACTATATGAGCACAATCATAAGGTATCAGCAACTCACAAGAGGCAAAAGATACTGCTACAACCCATCTAAAACTGTGTACTTGCACATCAGTTTAATAAGAAAGGTTGGAGGGTTAATAGGGATACCAGCATATATTCAGAGTGTCCTACATTAGAACCTTAATGTCTAGCTTTCCATGTCTGGCTACATACTCAGGACCAGGGGTATATGTATGAATTGAAACCCAGGGGCAAGGAGCTGATGTTCATCGTGTTACACTGCTGCAGTCATTACACTTGGGTTATCCTGCCGTCAGGCGGTCCCTCAGTCGGCCTGAGTTCCAAAGTCTTGGTCCGGCGTCGGTTGCTGTCGCTTCTTCCCTGACGTCAGTGCGACAGGGGTATATAAGATGCAGCCGACGCCATTTTCTTCAGTCTTTCTTGCTGTGCGGTGCCCGAAGCAAAAGCAGTTCGCAAGTGCCGGTCGGCCGACTCCTGAGATTTTCATTTCCAAATCCAGAACCGAAGTCTTCTACAAAGCTAAGTACCCCGTTGGGGAAACTTTTTCTTGCCTCAGACCAATGTTAGTAAAAGTTAATAACTGTATTTCTTGTGGGAAACAAATACCACATAAGGATTTCCATTCTTATTGTAGCCCATGCCTAGGCCCAGACCATGATGTCACAGGTTGTCGGTTTTGTGCTAGGTTTAACAAGCGCACTATTAAACGTCGGTTTGATTTTGCCCAACATTATTTTGGCAGAAAATTCAATTATACCATGCCGTTGGAACTACCGACGACCGGAATTCACAAAAAGCGCAAAGACAAGTACAGGCATCCGAGGCCCAAAACTGACGACGAAGCCTCTTCTAGGCCAGTCGCTGGTTCTCCGGTTTTCAGCGAGGCACCTTCACAGCCCCTGACGACCACTTCTTTAGAACCTCAGGCCTCCTCTGACTCCCACGTGGAGATGGCTGGGCCTTTGGACACACCAGTTTTACAGCCTACCGAGACTAACCCTTCAGAGAGGGATCCAGAGTAGCTGAACAACCCGTAGCTTCAGAGGGTGTTTTCAGACCCACTCAGTTAACCATTAAATCTTCTGCAAAGTCTAAAACTCCTTTAAAAACAAAGAAACAAATTCAACATTCACCAGGACAGGCCTTCATGCCTAAGAAACAAATGCTAAAAATGACCGAAGACCTAATCACCCTGATCAGGGGGTCCCATCCCCCTCCTGACAAAAGGCCTAGACAGGATGCAGACTATGACTCATCCGACAAGGTATCCATCTCTTCAGATTCATCCTCAGACCTAGGATACTCTTTACCCCCTTATGAAGATTCTGATGCTGAGGAATCAATTCCTTCAGCCTCTCCGCCAGAGGACTACTCCTTTGGGGAAACCTTACATACCATGAGGGAGTATTTCCACTGGGAGGGCCAGGATTATTCAGAATCCAATAAAAGGCTCAGAGATTTCCTTTTATTACCTCAACACAGTCCCCTTGCTATTCCACCAGTGTTAGATATTGTGGATGATGTTTATACTGAATCCAGTTTAAATCCTGATTCTTTACCTCCTGCTCCAGTTAAGCCTGATAGATACTACAGAGTCCCTAACTCTCACAAATTTCTTTACAAAAGCCCTGCTGCTGACCCTGAAACTATTTCTTGGGGCCCCAAAGGGGTAAAGGCCTCCTCAGCGAAGAATCCAGTCCCCTCTGACAGAGATTTCAGAGCATTAGACAGATGGGGGAAGAAAGTATATACATCTGCAACTTTAGCTATGAAGGCCTTAAATTGCCAGTTTCACATGCTAAAATATCAGCAATATTTGATGTCTCAGTTAAAACAAAAAATGCTTCCAAACTCAGATTCTCCTAATTATAAAGAAATGTAGGATTTATTGCATGCAGCTGAACAAGTGGGAAAACATACTTTGCAATGTGGTTTTGATTCATTAGAGGCCTCCTGTAGAGCAGCAGTTACAGGATCTGTCATTAGAAGACATGCTTGGTTAAAAGAACAGACGTTACCAGATCATGTTAAAGCAAAATTATTGGATGCACCTTTGCAGCAGGATGTTTTATTTGGAGTTAAGACAGAAGAGGTATTAAAGAAAATGGAGGATAAGGCAAAATCTATGCAAACGGTGAAGGATTTCTTACAGGTTCAGCCTCTTCGATTTAGCAGAAATTGGCCAACAAAGAATTGGTCCTTTCCAGTTACAGACAGACCTCAAAGGGGCAGATACAGATGTCCAAGAGGCAGAGGTCAACCACAAGGTCCTTGCAGGCCTCGGCAATGGGGTGCATCAACCCAGAAAGAAGGGGAAGACGGGCCTTAACCTTACAAAAAGCAGCCTCAATGATTTCCCATTACAGCTGCCAAACAGTTCTCTATTGGCAGCTCCCTTGGGAGGAAAACTGACACTTTTCTGTTACAATTGGCATATGATCACCAAAGACAAATGGGTTCTCAACATTGTATCTCAAGGTTACAGGTTCCGCTTTCACACTCTGCCAAGGCTAAAAGGAATAACAAATCTGCCACCAAATCAATGGGCAGAGGCTCAAAGACAAATTACAGCACTCATGGACATGAGAGCTATTCAAAAGGTACCAACACAGGAGCAAGGACAAAGTTTTTACTCAAGACTCTTTCTGGTTCCCAGAAAGGACAAAGCCTGGAGGCCCATTCTGGATCTTTCTTCCCTAAACACTTATCTGGATGTTCCAAAATTCAAAATGTTGACACTACAGCAGCTTCTTCCCATGCTGGGCAAGAAGGCTTGGCTCATAACTTTGGACCTCAAGGAGGCATACCTGCATGTCCCTATCAGACAAAATTGCAGAAGATACCTCAGATTCATAGCTGGTTCAATGCACTACCAATTCTCTGCACTGCCCTTTGGCTTATCTACTGCGTCCAGGGTCTTCACAAAGTGCCTGGCACCAGTAATTGCATTTTGCAGACAGAAAGGAATTCAAATTTATCCGTACCTGGATGACTTCCTGATTCAAGCAGAGAGCAAGGGCATTCTTCTAAAACATCTGGCGTTTGTACCACTAATTCCGTGACTTCAACAGGAGTTTCGATGGTGGGCTCAAGCTTGTCACCTCAACAAGGGACAACCTTTCACTCAACCCACAGCCAGGCAAACACTGACAACAGATGCTTCGGATTACGCCTGGGGAGCACACATGGCAGGAAAATGTATTCAGGGCAAGTGGCCCGCAGAACAAAGGCATCTTCACATCAATCAAAAAGAGATGTTAGCTGTACAAAATGCCCTTATATCTTTCAAGGACCTTCTGCATCCAGGGCAACTACTACTAAGGACAGACAACACCACAGTTATGTGGTACATAAACAAGCAAGGGGGCACTCATTCTTATCCCCTCTGCAGACAAGCCACGACCTTGTGGAACACAGCTCTAACCTATCAAGTTCATCTGCAAGCACCTGCCAGGAGAAAAAAACACACTGGCAGACGACTTAAGCAGAAACATCATGGATCCGCACGAGTGGAAAATACATCCACAAATATTCAGATTGATAACTCAAAAATGGTGGAGCCCGGACATAGATCTGTTTGCATCCTCAATGAACTGCCAGCTACAGAAATTTTGCACAAGGACTTACCACCCACAAGCATGGAAATTGGATGCCCTCTCATTCAACTGGAAAAACCTACAAGTATATGCTTTCCCACCACTATCCCTTCTTCCAAAGGTACTCATAAAAGCCAGGAAAGAAAGGCCAAACATGATCCTGATTGCCCCAGACTGGCGACGCCAGCACTGGTACCCAATCTTAAAGAACTTAGCACAAGGGCCACCTTGAATTTTGCCTCAAATCCAACATCTTCTGACTCAGCACAACAATCAGATACTTCACAGCCAGCTAAAGACTTTAAACCTGGCTGCATGGCAGATTTGTTAGTCAAGCAAGCAGTGCCTCTCTCCAAAGCTGTTATGGATGTCATTCTGGAGGCCAGAAGGCCTAGCACCAGGAAAGCCTATTTGGATAAATGGAATAGATTCTGTGCCTAGAACCAGGCGCACAGCCTTGACCCTCTTGTCCCAAATATTCCTCAGATGCTACAATATTTAACTGAGATGCTGGACAAAGGCCTCTCCTTCTCATCCATTAAGATCCACGCCTCTGCCATCTCTGCTCATTACAACACGGACCCACCTATTTTTTCTAATCCTTTGCTGAAACAGTACCTCAGAGGGGCTAAAAACATAAGACCACCCCGTAGAGCACCAACTCCAACTTGGGACCTCAACTTCATGTTGGAAAAATTAACTTTACCTCCTTTTGAGCCAGCTAACTCAGCAGATTTGGAAAACTGCTCTGCTCCTGGCAATAACCTCAGCACGAAGAGTTTCAGAATTACAGGCACTAATGACAGTGGAACCTTTCATCAATGTTAAGTTGTCAATCTCGCCTTCATTCTTGCTTGATGGGTTCGGAGCCGATCCTCGGCTCCGACTCGGCACTTGCTTTAGCTCGAGAACTCCTTTTACCAGCTCGAGGCAGCCCCATATCCCATGATGCAAGGCAGTAAGTACCCAGATCTCATTTGCCGCTTCGCTTGGGAGGTCTTCTCTTTACCAGCTCCTGGTAAGTAGTTCACATTTGTGATTTTTCAAGCCCCTTTTAGTTTAAAACTAATTTTTTGATAGTTTAAATCTATTTCTACCCTTTTTCTGACAGAAATCCCTGTCTCTTTTAATTTTTGTTAGTCAATTTTCCCTATCCCACCCTGTTAGGGTGTGTGTGTTGGTGTTTTTATAAAATACCTCTTGGTATTTTGTTTAATTTAATTTTGACTGGTGTGTCTGTGTGTGTGTGTTTGCACCATGTCAAAGGAGAGGGTTTCAGGTTTTAAGAAGTGTGACTCGTGCTGTCAGAAGATGTCTCTGACAGACGGTCACACTTCTTGCCTGTATTGTTTGGGCCCTCTTCACCTGCAGGACTCCTGTGCTATTTGTCACTCCTTCAGCCAGAGAGTCCTGCAGGAGAGATAATGTTGATTCTCAGGGTCTTCTTAAGCCGGAGGGCTCTCCGCTAAGTCGGCTCCACAAAAATCAACTAAAACTGCCAAGGCCCAGGCTTCTGTTTCTAAGCCTGCGGCCTCGGCTCGGCCGTTTGAGTCGAGATCGCCCGGCTGGAGCCGATTCTGAATCCAAAGCTTCGGCGCCGGTGGCTATCGTGCCGAATCTGTTTTGACCACTTGATGTCGGCCCGATCGGCTCCGACACCCATGTGGTAGGCATCGGTGTCGGCTCCGATCGGCTCCGACACCGTTACTTTGTAGCTGTATCGGCTCCGGCTGGAGCCGATATCGAGACGCCTGTCGGCTCCGAGTCGATTGCCGACAGGATCTGTAGTATCGGCTCCGATGGCCTATTCCAGGAAGAGGTCGAGGTCTCCTTCCTTGAGCCGATATTTCGCGCCGCCTTCTATCGGAACGGAGCCATCGGAGCCGATCTTCAAGGTCATCCAGGTTGTCAGATCATGACCTAGAGAGAGTGGTCAGTAGATTACTCAAGTCACAGGTACTGGCCCAAATGCTACACAGTCCGTCTCAGCAGACGACTGTTGGTCCACACCATTACAGTTCCTCCTTCAACTCTACCCCAGAGCTTGGAGTTGGAGTCTTCGGGCATGGTTACTGCTACGGCTGGAGGGCGGATACCCCTTCTGTTCCTTCAGCCCCTACTCTTATCTCCTCTTCCTTAGAGGGATTCGTGGTCGGGCTTCCATGGTCTCCTCCGAGGGGTGAGTGGCATCGGACCCTTGTCCGAGCCCGCTCTTCCCCTTGGAGCCTCGGCCTTGGTGAGCCTCGGCTCCGACATCTGCCTCGGAGACTTCCCTTCGGTGGCCCTGGAGTTCCTAGCTCTTCGAGCGGGTTCTCTCGGACCTGCCTGGGAGGGGAGCATTCGAGGTGATGAAGAGTGTACTGGCCACTGGTATCAGTCAGCAGTCTCTTCCCGTGGCTCCTCCCTCTATTGTACCTGTTGACATCTCTGCCACTTCTCTTGCTACAGGACCCAGAGATCCTCCGCCTCAGGTTTCCCCATTGGGAATTTCCCCTCTTCCGAGGATTCTCCTGATGTTTCGGGAGATCCTCCTAGGAAGAGGACTTGTAAGAGGAAGCATGTAGACTCCCCGAGTCTGTCACCGATACTGACTTTGATGAGTCAGAGGGATCCCCTAGATCCTCTCTGAGGATGTCTCTTTTTCAGACATCCTAGAACTTCTAAAACAGAGGGGAAACTGGCCCACCAACAATCCCTCTGAGGATGAGTCAGTATACCTAGAGGCATTTGGATCTCGGCCCTCCACCTCCTGGGTGTCACCGCCTTTCGACCCCCTTATGCAGGTTATTGCACGAAAGGCGTGGACAGCTCCTGACTCTGTAGAGCCAGTCCCTAGGAGGCCTTCTAAATTTATCACTGCCCTAGTGACAAACAATTCCTTACCAAGGGTGTCCCGCTGATGCCATGGTGGTGGCTGCGCCACCAAAAGGAACTTGCAGATCCTTCCGTGCCGTCCATCCTCCTAATAAGGACTCTAGGACCATGGATAGGTAGGCAAGCGGATGTTTTCCTCAGCGACCTTTGCTATGGCTGAATTATCTTTGTCACTTCACCAGACTCCAGAGATATCCTGAAGGAGCTGGGAGAAGTAGTTCAGATCCTACAGCTGCAGGGCCTCAAGAAAAGATTGCTTCGCAGCCAGGAACCCTCAATTCCATTGCTAACTCCTCCATGCGGCTAATATCTTATGCTGCGGATGGAGCGAGTAGAGCCGCAGGCACAGGTGTGGCTCTTAGACGCCAAGCCTGGATGCGGCTATGTGATTTTGCGGATCCCTTTAAGGCGTCCTTCACAAATTCTCCCTTTGATGGGTCAGCTTTGTTTGGCCCTCAGGTGAAGGAGACCTTGACCAGGTGTGAGCAGGACCGCAAGACTCTTTCTGCTGTTGGAGTCCGTTTTTCCACCCCTTCTAGGCCTTATCCCAAAGGTCAGAAGCGTGGGAAGATGTGGTTCCGAATCCCAAGGAGTCACGCCCGGATTCACGTGGTCAGTTTACTCCCTAGAGGCAGAGGGGGTAACAACAACAGACGCCGCCTAGAGGCAGAGGGGTCCGAAGAACCAGGGAAACAGGGAGCCCTCTCTGATAAGCCCTTTCAGCATCCCTGAGGTGTTGCCCGGCTGTCCCTCCTTGGAGGCAGTCGGGGAAGATTATCACTGTACCCAGAAGCCTGGCATTCCTCACTCAAGACAGATGGGTACAGTCGATCATATCCAAGGGTTACATAATTCCTTTCGAGGAAAGTCCTTCCCTCAAGTTCCTTCCAGATGTACCACCCGGTCTAAGGGACATTGCAGAGTTAGAAATCGCGAAACTACTGCAAAAAGAGCCATTCAGCCAGTTACAATAGACCATTCAGAGCCGGAATCTACTCAAGGTTCTTTTGGTCCCCAAAAGACGGGAGACTGGAGACCAATATTGGATCTCAGCAGACTCAACAAGTCTGTCAGGAAGACAAGATTCTGAATGGTCACTCTTCAGTCAATTCTGCCCTTCTTACAGAAGGACAACTGGATGTGCTCAATAGATCTTCAGGATGCATCTATCACATCAAAATTCACAGACGCCTCCAGGAGATTTCTCCGCTTTGCTGGGGTCCAGTCATTTCCAGTTCAGAGCCCTGCCCTTTGGTCTCACTACAGCCCCCAGAGTGTTCACCAAATGCATGGCAGTGGTCACGGCTCACCTGAGACGTCAAGGATTCCAGGTGTTTCCATATCTCGACGACTGGCTCCTGTCAGCCACCACCAGGCATCAGCTTATACAAGCCAGGGATTACACAATAGACCTTTGTTCTCATTTGGGCATCTCAGTCAACTTCAAAAGTCATCCTTATCGCTTCCTGCCAGTCTATTACCTTCATAGCGCAAACTTAAACACTGTTCGGATGTCAGCTACCCTTACAGAACAAAGAGTTTCAGACATTCAGACTCATGTCAGGATCATTCTGGCCAGCAAGAAAGTACAGGCCAGAATGGTTCTAAAGGTATTAGGTCTCATGGCTGCGGCCATTACTCTTCTCCCCCGGGCTGGGTTCTACATGCGCCCCCTTCAGTGGATGCTGTTCACACAGTGGTCATACCAGTAACTCCCAATGCGACACGAAATTCTGCTGACACACAAGTGCAACGAACATCTTGCTTGGTGGATCACATCGCCTCAGTTTCCCCAAGACAGGTGCTTTGTACCTCCGACCCCGATACCCACTGTCACCACGGATGCCCCCCTGATCGGGTGGGGGGGTCATTATCAGGGCAGGATGGTTCATGGGACGTGGCAAACCGCTCGAGTACCATCTGCACATAAATGTCCTGGAGATGAGAGCAGTGCTTTAACGTTGCAAGCCCTCAACGACTTTCTTCCCATAGGGACAATTGCAGTCCACACAGACAACATGTCTGTAGTTTGGTATATCAACAAACAGGGCGGAACCAAGTCCTACCCCTTGTGTCGAGAAGCGCTCAGACTATGGCAATGGCGATCTCTCGCATCGGTTTCTGTAGCAACGCATATCCCTGGGAAAACCAACATTATAGCGACAGATTGAGCAGAGCTATTCTCATGCCTCACGAGTGGTCTCTCAAGCAATCCATAGCGGAAGAGATTTTTCTGGAATGGGGTCGCCCATGTTGCGATCTTTTGCTACTCCCCAAAACAGCAAATGTCCAGACTTCTTCAGCCTCTTCCCTCTATCAGGCCATCCCCCAGACGCTCTGGGGGGCCCCCGGGGTTTTTTTTTTTTTGGCCCCAGGGGGACCCCTTCCTTTTTATTTCCCCCTTCCCTCCAATTTTTTTTACTTTTTTTTCTTTTTTTTATTTTTTTTTTTTTCTTCTCTTCCCCCCCCCCCCCCCCCCCTTTCCCCCCCCCCCCCCCCCCCCCCCCCCCCCCCCCCCTTTTTTTTAATCCCTTTTAGGGTTTTATTTTTCCAAAAAAGGCCCCCCCCAACCGTTTTTTTTTTGAGAAAAAACCCCAAATTTTGGGGTTTTTTCAAATTGGCCCCCCCCTTACTTTTTTGGGGCCTCCGACCCCCAAGGGGTTTTTTTGGTTTTTCCGGGTTAAAGCAAAATTATTGGATGCACCTTTGCAGCAGGATGTTTTATTTGGAGTTAAGACAGAAGAGGTATTAAAGAAAATGGAGGATAAGGCAAAATCTATGCAAACGGTGAAGGATTTCTTACAGGTTCAGCCTCTTCGATTTAGCAGAAATTGGCCAACAAAGAATTGGTCCTTTCCAGTTACAGACAGACCTCAAAGGGGCAGATACAGATGTCCAAGAGGCAGAGGTCAACCACAAGGTCCTTGTAGGCCTCGGCAATGGGGTGCATCAACCCAGAAAGAAGGGGAAGACGGGCCTCAACCTTACAAAAAGCAGCCTCAATGATTTCCCATTACAGCTGCCAAACAGTTCTCTATTGGCAGCTCCCTTGGGAGGAAAACTGACACTTTTCTGTTACAATTGGCATATGATCACCAAAGACAAATGGGTTCTCAACATTGTATCTCAAGGTTACAGGTTCCACTTTCACACTCTGCCAAGGCTAAAAGGAATAACAAATCTGCCACCAAATCAATGGGCAGAGGCTCAAAGACAACTAACAGCACTCCTTGGACATGAGAGCTATTCAAAAGAGTACCAACACAGGAGCAAGGGACAAAGTTTTACTCAAGACTCTTTCTGGTTCCCCAGAAAGGACAAAGCCTGGAGGCCCATTCTGGATCTTTCTTCCCTAAACACTTATCTGGATGTTCCAAAATTCAAAATGTTGACACTACAGCAGCTTCTTCCCATGCTGGGCAAGAAGGCTTGGCTCATAACTTTGGACCTCAAGGAGGCATACCTGCATGTCCCTATCAGACAAAATTGCAGAAGATACCTCAGATTCATAGCTGGTTCAATGCACTACCAATTCTCTGCACTGCCCTTTGGCTTATCTACTGCGTCCAGGGTCTTCACAAAGTGCCTGGCACCAGTAATTGCATTTTGCAGACAGAAAGGAATTCAAATTTATCCGTACCTGGATGACTTCCTGATTCAAGCAGAGAGCAAGGGCATTCTTCTAAAACATCTGGCGTTTGTACCACTAATTCCGTGCCTTCAACAGGAGTTTCGATGGTGGGCTCCAAGCTTGTCACCTCAACAAGGGACAACCTTTCACTCAACCCACAGCCAGGCAAACACTGACAACAGATGCTTCGGATTCGCCTGGGGAGCACACATGGCAGGAAAATGTATTCAGGGCAAGTGGCCCGCAGAACAAAGGCATCTTCACATCAATCAAAAAGAGATGTTAGCTGTACAAAATGCCCTTATATCTTTCAAGGACCTTCTGCATCCAGGGCAACTACCACTAAGGACAGACAACACCACAGTTATGTGGTACATAAACAAGCAAGGGGGCACTCATTCTTATCCCCTCTGCAGACAAGCCACGACCTTGTGGAACACAGCTCTAACCTATCAAGTTCATCTGCAAGCACAATTCCTGCCAGGAGAGAAAAACACACTGGCAGACGACTTAAGCAGAAACATAATGGATCCGCACGAGTGGAAAATACATCCACAAATATTCAGATTGATAACTCAAAAATGGTGGAGCCCGGACATAGATCTGTTTGCATCCTCAATGAACAGCCAGCTACAGAAATTTTGCACAAGGACTTACCATCCACAAGCATGGAAAGTGGATGCCCTCTCATTCAACTGGAAAAACTTACAAGTATATGCTTTCCCACCACTATCCCTTCTTCCAAAGATACTCATAAAAGCCAGGAAAGAAAGGCCAAACATGATCCTGATTGCCCCAGACTGGCCACGCCAGCACTGGTACCCAATCTTAAAGAACTTAGCACAGGGGCCACCTTGAATTTTGCCTCAAATCCAACATCTTCTGACTCAGCACAACAATCAGAAACTTCACAGCCAGCTAAAGACTTTAAACCTGGCTGCATGGCAGATTTGTTAGTCAAGCAAGCAGTGCCTCTCTCCAAAGCTGTTATGGATGTCATTCTGGAGGCCAGAAGGCCTAGCACCAGGAAAACCTATTTGGATAAATGGAAGAGATTCTGTGCCTAGAACCAGGCTCACAGCCTTGACCCTCTTGTCCCAAATATTCCTCAGATACTACAATATTTAACTGAGATGCTGGACAAAGGCCTCTCCTTCTCATCCATTAAGATCCACGCCTCTGCCATCTCTTCTCATTACAACACGGACCCACCTATTTTTTCTAATCCTTTGCTGAAACAGTACCTCGGAGGGGCTAAAAACATAAGACCACCCCGTAGAGCACCAACTCCAACTTGGGACCTCAACTTCATGTTGGAAAAATTAACTTTACCTCCTTTTGAGCCAGCTAACTCAGCAGATTTGGAAAACTGCTCTGCTCCTGGCAATAACCTTAGCACGAAGAGTTTCTGAATTACAGGCACTAATGACAGTGGAACCTTTCATCATTTTCCACCAAGACAGGGTGTCTTTAAGAACAAACCCTACTTTTATGCCAAAGGTGGTATCAAGTGCGACTCTAAATCAAACTATTCACTTGCCAACTTTTTATCAAAACCCACAGAGTAAAGGGGAGAGACTTCTGCATTCCTTGGACATACACAGGCAGTTACACTTCTACTTGGACAAAACCAAACCTTTCAGGAAATCTGAGCAATTGTTTGTAGCATAAGCTGCAGGAGCACAGGGAAAAGCCATTTCAAAACAGACCATTTCAAAATGGATAGGACACTGCATACGTTTCTGCTATACACACCATGGGAGAACTGTACCTAACAGCATTAGGTCTCATTCCACCAGGGCAACAGCCACTTCAGCTGCCTACCTCAGAGGAGTACCTACCAAGGACATTTTGGAAGCAGCAACTTGGAGTTCTGTACATACCTTTACCAAGTATTACCATCTGCCTCTTTACTCTAAATCCAGAGCTGGCTTTGCCACTGCATTGCTGCAGGGCCTTATAGCCACCCCTAATGCCTTATAGAACCAGCCACCCTACCTCAGCTTTGGGATTCTACCCAAGTGTAATGCCTGCAGCAGTGTAACACGATGAACATAGTACAGTTTTGTACCTACCATAAATGTAGATGTTCGAGTGTATACACTGCTGCAGTCCAGGTTACCCTCCCTCCTTCCCCTCTTTCTTGCTGGTACATACCTAAGCCTTATACCCTTTACTACCTATGGGGAGTATTTGTTGGTAACTGAATATTTTTGATTGCTTTTCATATGTATGTTTTATTAGCAATTTGCATAGCCTACCTTTTTGGGGGCACCTGACATCTGGGGCAAGAAAAACTGAAGAAAATGGTGTCGGCTGCATCTTATATACCCCTGTCGCACTGACATCAGGAAAGAAGCGACAGCAACCAACGCCGGACCAAGACTTTGGAACTCAGGCCGACTGAGGGACCGCCTGACGGCAGGATAACCCAAGTGTAATGACTGCAGCAGTGTATACACTCAAACATCCACATTTATGGTACGTACAAAACTGTACTTTTCTGTCAATATTCCATCTGTTTATGTGGGACAGAATGGCGCTTTAATGAATAAAAGTGTCTTATGCAGCTGTGTTGGTATCCCCTGGTAAGCAAACCTTATCAAATTCTCCAAACTTTAGAATAATGGAGTACAATACTAATATTTGTGAGGACTGATTACACAAACCAGTGGTTTTAACTGACAATTCACATAATACCATCACTGATGTTGATTGCTATCTCTCGTTGAGAGATAAAATAATATAAAAATTTGAGAAACTGTTTCCGTGTTATAGGAGTATTCAACTTGACAGCACAGTTTTGCACAATTCAGTAAAAGAACATAATGTTGCAAAAGGGTTGAGAATTTGGAAGTACCCTAATGGACTTATAGAAGGTTTATTATTGCATGATGAACTACTGGATTTATTTGATAATATTGGGTTAGAATACTTGGAACTTATTATTAGGGATAACAAATGGACATTACCCAAACTTGAAGGGACTGTTACTAAATTACAAGATGAAATATTAACAAATTTATTGTTTTCACTGTATGAGGTGCAGTACAATCGAGGTTTTAAAAAGGTTGAAAAAATGTGATTTTATTAAAATGAAGGGAAAAAAACTGTTGAGAGACAAACTGGTATATAGGTGAATACTAAGCTAACTGCCCTGAATGGCAATTTTAAGCCTAGACAATAACCATGGTCAAATCAAACCCTGTGCCATGTGTCTTTGAGGTGAGGACCTTAACCATTATGTCAACCCCACCTCCCGATAATAACAGGTTCATACATTAGTACTAGGCTAACTGCCATTGTGGGACATTTAAAAATTGCCAATTACCCCATAAAAGAATCAAACCCAGCACCTTGTGTCTGTAGGGTAAAGACCTTAACCATTATGCCAACCTCCCTTTATATGAGAAGAAGGAGGCATGCCCTCCTTTTAAGAATAAGTAGAACAACAGAGGTAGTGTGTGCCAAGAAAGTGGAGATGATTTGGTTGTTGTGGGAGAATCAAGTGGGAGGCGTTCAGTTATTTACAAAGAAATGAACAAGCTAATTTGTTTTTTTTTAGGACTCCGTCCACCCCAATTCTCTTCCATTTGTTCTCAGACTATCTTAGAGATTGCAGAGAGGACCGTCAATGAAGACAGGAACCGAAGAGAACAATCACTATCAGAACAACAGTGTGCAAGTTTAGGAGGTCAGGGTTGGTAAAAATACAAGGCGAGGGGGAAGAGAGGGAGAGGGAGCTCAAGGTATTGAGTGTAGTATTTGAAACAGATATTTTCAAAATATGCAGCTTCAGTGATGTCCCTATTACAAAGGAATTGGTTAACATTTTTAACAAAGGCTTTACTGTTATATCGTCTAAAACCTGCAACTCGGTGGATAAAATATTCACTATAGACTCTCGAAATATTGAAATCCTGAATTTCAGTATTTTGAAATTCTATAGCCGAAACCTTTAAATCACAAAACCCCAGAACCGTGAAATTTAAAATCGCGAACCTACACTACAAATACACCACACACCTATATATACACACAATGTCCCCCCACAATCAAACATACAGTTCTACACCCCTCCACACCCCCCTACTTATATATACTCACCCCGAGATCGCACAATCACACACACAAAGGTAACTCACACCCACACATTTAACAGCCCCTTGCACATACACATCACAGCCAAAACACACCTTAACATACACTAAAGCTCCTAACCAACACACTTACACATACATACTTACCTTAACTTACACCTATCCATTCACACACCACAACACCAGAAGGTCCGAACTTCGGGATTTTGAATTTCTCGCTTCTGGTGTTTTGCGATTTAAATAAAGCTTTAGGCTATAGAATTTCAAAATACTGAAATTCGGGATTTCAGTATTTCGGGATTCTATAGTGAACCAGTATATATATATATATAGTGAACCAGTATATGTATATATATATATATATATATATATATATATATATATATATATATATATCTACAGGAGCGCTACAGAATCCTGAAAGCCCAAAATCCTGAGACCAGAAATCTTGAAAGTTCAAAATACTGAAAACTCAAAATGCTGAAAACACATAAGATACCAACACTTACTATATTCCAGCACAAGTACATACAGAAACACATTACCCTTCAACTACATGCAGGGGGCAAGCCCCCCTGCACCCCCCACACCCCCTGCTACTTAAATATATCAACTCCGAGATTGCACTTCACTACACTAAGCGTAATCTCGGATTTCATATATTTAAATAGCAGGGGGTGTGGGGGGTGCAGAGGGGCTTGCCCCCCCTGCTTATACTTGGAGAAGAGTAATATGGTTTGTGTTTTATGTACTTATGCTGGAATATTGTAAGTGTGGTATCATGTGTTTTCAGTATTTTGAACTTTCGAAAGGATTTTGTAGCCTATATATATATATATATATATATATATATATATATATATATATATACACATATATACACACACACACATATATATATATTATATATATATATATATATATATATATATATATATATATATATATATATATATATATATATATACATACATATATATATATATATACATACATACATACATATATATATATATATGAGCGCTACAGAATCCTGAAAGCCCAAAATAGATAAAGATATATATATATATATATATATATATATATATATATATATATATATATATATATATATATATATCTAAGAGGGATCTTCATTGTTCTCCATAATCATACCTAAATTATCTACCCCAGCTGACTCTGTACAGGAAAAATATGTGTAATCCACCATTACAGGCACTTTTTGCAGGTGTTTCAGAAGCTTACTGAATTTGACTTAAGAAATTTAAAAGAACAAGAATCTCATTATAAGTTTCGTAATTTAATGAAGCATGATGATTTTTTTTGTTAAAATCATTAGCACGGGGAGCCAATATTGAAATTATAAAACCTGATAAAGGGGGAGGGGTAGTGATCATGAATACTGTTGTTTATGTGTGCAAAAGCACCGGTATCTCAACAATAATGATTTTTATACTGTAATTAAAAATGAGATTAATGTTACTTATCATAAAATAGACACTTGGTTGAGGAACATCAGTATTGATTGTGGTTTTACAACTGATTTCAGCAGATTTTTGGTGGTTGAGAATCTAATTATTCCCGCTATTTTTGGAATTCGTAGAACCCTCAAAAATGAAATCGCTCCACTGTTACAGCCTGTAGTTATCACTAGGTGCCCCAAGACAGAATCCTTAGCAAAATGGATTGATAATAAATTGAAAAAAAACATACATTTCGAAGGATTCCTGTTATTGCCTTAGAGTAGTAGCCAACACAGTGTATATAGAACAAATGATTTTTCTTAACATAGATGTTAAAGACCTGTTTTTGGTCATACCCCACTTTCAGGGGCTTGACTGGTTTCATGAAGCCCTTACTCTGTGGGTTTGAGAATATTAGTGCTATAATGGCGCTTTTGGAGATGGTTTTATTGAATTGTATTTTTTCACAATGAATATTATAAGCAGGGTAGAGGCATAGTCATGGGAGCAGCTTCCATCCCAGTATTTGCTAATTTAGTTGTATGATTTTGGAAACAGAACTTTGTGATGAAATCCCATTTTGAGATAATATTATTCTATATTTAGGATTTCATGATGATTTATTGATTTTTTGGAAAGGAGATACCAAACAATTACAGGAATTTATTGAGCATGTTAATACTACAGCTTCCTTCTTAGTTTCATATGTTTGTTCTAGGCTAACGACCGCTATGGTCTTTTTAAGTCTAGCCATGCGTCCCAAATCTCTTACAAGTTCTGGTATGCTTGCTAAGTATAAGCAGGGGCTTGGGAGATGAAACATTTGCAGGCTGGCTATGTCCATTAGAGGCATAGATGCCAAACTAGGGATGAATTTTCTGTTCCCCATCCAGTTGTCCAAGTTACACTTGGGTTAGGGAGGTACTCTGTTTCACATGGATGGGGAGCTTGTTCCAGAGAAGGGATAGTCTCTGGGATACATTCCTGTTTTTTCCAGTTGGTCCTATTTATGTCACAGGCAAGGTTTAAGACTTTAGAACGGGTAATTCTGGTGCTGTTTATTTTGTGGATATGCTGGAGGTCCATCATGGTGGGATCCAAGAATTCTTTGTATGCCAGGCATATATCTCCCCTCAACAGCCTGTACGAGACAGAATACAGGGATAGGGCTGTGAGACAATCTGCAGTAGGACATGTCACTTAAGCCCTGTATTCTTTTAGTGAGGAAACTCTGTGGACATTCCAGTTGTTGGAAATGCCTGGTTAGGTACAAAGGGGGAATTGTGCTCAAGGATAGGTTTGATAAATGCTGAATATAGACCTAGATACAATACTTTTGCTTATAAGTCGCACAACATAGAATGATTTCCTCAATACTGTAGACACATGATGGTCAAAAGCTAAGTTATTGATGTGATGTTGTTAATCATTCAATCCTTACTGATGGAAGTCAGTTCTGTCCTCGGAACTGAGTTGGCCATTATACCAGATTTGCACCAGCCAAAAAACTCTTAAGCTACGTCCTTACCCACAGTGCCTCTCTCCATATTACCCCAGATCTCGTTTGCCGTGTACGAAACAAGACGTGTCAGACCAGGCTCTCAGCTAAGTCATTGAATTTTTTGTCATGTTTTTTTGTTGGCTAGTTGTCGACTCCTTATAGCTATAAATTTCATTTGTTTTGATATATATATATATATATATATATATAAATATATATATATATATATATATATATATATATATATCTGGGTCTACTTCTATTCGCTGACAGACCATTTCACTGAAACCCATTTGGTCGACAGCTCATTTCATCGACAAACATTCTAGGTGGGGCTGCACCCCACCCCCTAATGGGGGCTGTGCCCCACACACTAACTATATATAACTCCACAGTCGCACAACAGTGGGGAGGGGGGCAAATCCCAGGTTTTTGCCTTGTATACTTTTGTCGATGAAATGAGCTGTCGACCAAATGGGTTTCAGTGAAATGGTCTGTCAGCGAATAGAAGTAGACCCATATATATATATATATATATATATCTATGTGTATATATATATATATATATATATATATATATATGTATATATATAGTGTATTCTGTTTTGTAATTGCTGTCTCTGTCTCTCCCTCTCTGTCTCTCTCCCTTTTCCTTTCTACCAAAGTTGGAACTCTATCATACCATCGCTGGTACAGGCCTTTCTCTTTACCCTTTGGATATTTTTCTTACCATAGTTGGTATTCTACCTTTCTTTAAAAAAAAAAAAAAAACCCTTTACTCTGTTTTTTCTGTGTCCTAACTTCACTGTGTTAACTGGACATGTCGGGTAAGGTGGGTCCCATGGGCTTCAAAGAATGTGCTCAGTGTAGTAGAAAAATGCCCAATGTGGATAATAACAATTCTTGTGTTTATTGTTTAGGGGTCCCACACCTTTTAGTGAAACCCCCTTGTGACATCTGTAGAGGTTTCAGCTCCCATACACTTGTGGAATGCAGAAATAAATTAATGCTTAAAGGACTATTAAAATCACCTTTCACTGAGTCTATTTCCAAGTTGGAGGGCTCACCACCTCCTAAGAGAGAACACAAAAAGAGGAGCAAGTCATTACCCTCCTCTCCTCATGATTCCAAGACTAAGCAACAGGAACCAAGACAGAAAGTCACTAAATTGGCACCATCTTTGGCTCCGAGGCCTAAACCTTCCACCTCACACCGGTCTCAGTTCCAAGTCTGCAACCTGCTTCAGTGCTGACTACTTTTTTGGCTCGTATGACTACACCAACAATGACACCAACTATTACCACAACTTCGGCACTGGCTCACGTTTCGGCACCAACAATAGATGTTCTGGAACTGGTCACTCCTCCCATCCCTGTACTTCATATTGGTCTTTCGACCTTGGTGTCGAAAGGTAAAATACTCCCCCAGACCAGATATTCCCTCTCAATGGATCCATTTGCTGGCCAGCAGTATAGCCCTTTCTTAGACCACCCCACTTCACCCTTGGAGATGTCTACACGATCCTCCAAGAGTCTTTCAGAGCTGGATGCAGTGAGGCTAGTGGACCAACTCTTGGCTGCCAGAGGACTTTGTACCCCATCTAAACCCTCCCTCCCACTCGGAGCGGAGGGATTTCATCCAAGGACTCCACAATATTTTCCTCCTTCGACCTCTTTCCTGGGTTTGGAGCACCCATTACTGATGCCGACCCCGGTTTTAGCCTCTTCGGTACCGGTAGTAGATTTTATCATGGTACAGAAGACTACCCTTTGGTCTTTGGCTTCTTCTGAGCCAGGCCATCCTCAGGACTGAGACTGGTCTGTCAGCACTGGCTTCCCTGGCACGACGTCTCCTTTCTGCATGCCTGCCTCAGTTCCGATTGCCATGGCAGAGCCATCTCTTCCCGTGGCTGCCTTCCTGGCAGCGGATTCTTTGGAGTGGGGTGTGACCCCGGACCCAAGGTTGTCTCTTGGTTCCGGACTCCCACACCTCTTTGGGAGGACCTGCTTTCCAGGTGATGGAGTGGGCTCTGGCATCTCCTGCCTCCCAGTTGGTTACCTCGGCTTTGGAGACTTATTACCCCCCCTATTATCTGAACCACAGTTGACACAGACCACTACTAATGGACACCAGGCTTTGGAACCTGAAGACATCCTTCAGCAAGGTTCCCCCTCCGCAGCATCCTCCTTGGATACTCCCGTCAAGGAGGTTTCTTGCAAGAGGTCATACAAGAGGAAGCAAGTGGATTCCCCAGAGGAATTCTTGACTGAAGATATGGACTACGATGAAGGGGAAGGGTCCCCATGATCACCACCTGATGATGTCTCCTTTGGAGACATCTTGGAGATCCTTAAGCAGTGGGATGATTGGAAGTCCACCACCCCTTCCCCTGAGGAGTCCGTATTCTTGCAGGCTTTCTGAGCCTGGTCCTCTACCTCCTGGGTAACCCCGCCTGTGGATGAACTCGTACAATTCATTGTGCAGCGTGTGTGGAGTAGTCCTGATACCATTGAAGCTATCCCTCGGAGGACAGACAAAATTCTCTCACCCCCTCAGGATAATCTTCACTGGTCTAAGGCCCTTCCAGTAGGTGCTATGGTTGTGGCGGCGGCCACAAAAACACAGCTCGCTGAGGAGAGCTCTACTGTCCATCCCCCAAACAGGGAGTCTCTGGCGATAGACAGACTGGGGAAGCGGGTGTATTCTTCAATGATCTTTGCCATCCAGTCCCTGGATTACCTTGCACATTTTACTTGACTCGAGCTAGACCTGATTACTGAACTCTCAGAGACCCTGGCAGGAGCAGCGTCTGATGAGGCACATGACAAAGTTGCCTCACAGTTTGCGACCCTGGAATCCATCTCTTAATTCCTCCATGAGGTTGATTTCGCACTTGACTGAAGGGCCAGCTAGAGCAGTGGGCGTTGTTACAAGACATCATGCCTGGATGTGTCTGTGTGACTTCATGGACCCTTTTAAGACTTTCTTTCTTAATGCTGCTGTAGAGGCCTCATCCCTTTTTGGCCCAGAGGTGAAAGACACTTTTGCCAGGTGTGTAAAGGACAGTAAGACCTTGTCTGCTGTGGGTGTGCATTTTTCCACACCTCAACGATCCTTTTCCAGGAATCAGAGGAGTGGAAAGTTGTGGTACAAAAAGTCCCAAGGTCTTTCCCGTGACATACGTGGCGAGTTTTCCCCCCGGGGCAGAGTGGGGAACTCAACTGGAAGACGTCCCTTCAGAAGCAGAGGGAGTCCGACCAGTTGGGGGTAATTTTTCTCTGTATCACCTTGCCTAGCAAAAAATAACTTTAGACTCTTGGGTGCAGCCAATAATCACCAGAGGTTATGTCATTCCCTTCAGCCTTTTCCCAAACCCTTTAAAGTGCATTCCTGATGTACCACCCAGTCAAAGGGAATCAGCGGGTCTAGAAATCCAAAAAGCTGCTTCAAAAAAGAGTCATCCAAACAGTCCATCCAGACCAAATAGAATCCAGTTTTTACTCAAGGTACTTTTTAGTGCCAAAGAAAACAAGGGACTGGAGGTCAGTTCTGGACCTCAGCATCCTAAACAAATTCATCCAACAAGAGAAATTCCAGATGATCATGGTGCAGTCTATTTCCCCTTCCTGGGCAAAAATGATTGGATGTGCTCTGTAGATCTTCAGGATGCATATTACCACATAAAAATGGACAAGTGATCCAGAAGATTTCTCCACTTCCAGCTGGGAGGGCCAATCACTACCAATTCCAAGCACTGCCCTTTGGTCGCTCCACAGCCCCCAGAGTGTTCACCAAATGCATGGCAGTGGTAATAGCTCACTTGAGACTGCAAGGATTCCGAGTGTGTCCATATCTGGATGATTGGCTTCTCACCACCCCAACCAAGCATCTACTGGTCTCAGCAATCCATTTCACCCTATGTCTCCTGAAACAAATAGGGATAACAGTGAACAAAGACAAATGCAAACTAATTCCTTCTCAAGGACTGGACTTCATAGGGGCAGAATTCGATACCCAGTCATGTGTAGTCTTACCTCCCTCTTCACAGGATACTAAGAATCAGAGCGCAACTTCGAGTGATAGTCAGGACTAAGTGCCATTTCAAGCAGTTCTTCAGCTTCTAGGGTCCATGACAGCATGTATAACATTAGTACCACTGGAAAGGCTAGATGTGACTTCAGTGGCTTTTGCTAACACAATGGTCCTCTTTGAACCTCCCCATGTCATTTTAGATCAGGATAACAGATCGCTGCAAACAAGACTTACGTTGGTGGATGAAGTCAGAAAAGAATTTATGGTGTCATCCTTTCTTCCCTTTTCAGCCCAAAGCCATAGTGACCACGGATGCCTCTCTGATGTGGTGGGGGGCATTATCAGGAAAAGATTTTCCAAGACACTTCGTCACTAATAGAGGCCAATCTGCATATCAGTGTTCTAGAACTGAGGGCAGTGCTTCTAGCATTGCAAGCATTCCAATGTGCTCTCCCTTCAGGAATAATTGCCATCCAGTCCGACAACATGTCTGTAGTCTGGTACATCAGCAAACAAGATGGAACAAAGTCCTACCCATTGTGTTGAGACTTTGGCAATAGGTGATTGCTTAACGCACATTCCCAGGAACTCCAACATGATTGCAGACATGTTGAGCAGATGCATCCTCCTACCTCACAAGTGGTCCCTCAATCCTGCAATAGTGAAGAAGATTTTCAGTCACTGGGGCCAGCCTTGCTGAAAATTATTCACATCCCCCTTAAACCACAAATGCAATAGCTACTTTGCCCTGATCCCCCCGAAGGGGGATTTCCCCAAGGGATGCTCTTGTACACGATTGGCCTGCAGGACTTCTTTATGCCTACCCACCAATACCTCTGATTCCCAAATTTTTGATGAAGGCCTGTCATCTGAGAAGCAGAGTGATCCTCATTTCTCCCTACTGGCCACGACTACCACAACCCTTGGATTCTGGATCAGACTCCGGAGCTACTATCACATCCACGGGGATTGACATATCCAAATTTATCGAACCTCAAGCTGACAGCTTGGTTCCTTTACTTCCTGTGATTGCCAGGCAGAACAACTTGCCCTCCCCTGTCCGCAGCATCCTTCTGGCTTCCCATAAACCTTCCACCAGGAAACTTTACTTTAGCAAATGGAAGAGATTTATTATACAGTTCATGAAAAAGGGATAAATCCTTTCTCTGCACCGATATCAATGGTTTTAGACTACCTATCGAATCTTCTTCAATCAGGAGCTGCAGCTTCTTCAATTAGAGTACACCTTGCAGCAATTTCTGACTTCCACAAAGGTTTTGAAGACTCATCCTGAATCTCTCACCTTCTCTGTAAAACGTTTTTGAAGGGAGTTTTTCACATTAGACCCCCCTTCAAACAACCAATTAAACCATGGAATTTGACATTGGTTTTTGCAAACCTTGACTCAGCTTCCCTTTGAATTTGCTGCCACTTGTGACCTAAAGTTTTTGTCCTGGAAAACCTTATTCTTAGTGGCCATTACTTCAGTGAGACAAATTTCTGATTTACAAGCATTATATATTAAATGTCCCTACATGGTCTTCCATATGGACTGAGTGTCACTACGGACTAACCCTTCCTTTTTGCCTAAAGTTATCTCTAGTTTGTCAGTTAATCAGATGATTGATCTTCCAGTATTCTTCCCAAATTTCTCAAACAAAGGAGAGTATACGTTGCATTTTCTTGATGTGCACAGACAACTTAGTTTTTATCTTAACAGATCTAAACCCATATGAAAGTCTGACAAAAATTGTTCATATCATACTCAGGAACAAAATTGGGAAAACCGGTTTCCAAGGTTACATTGTCTAAATGGTCGAGGGACTGCATTTCTTGTACTTATCAATGAAACAAGGATTCTTTACCTTCTAAAATCAAAGGATCAGTTGCAGCATCCATTGCTTTTCATGCAAAAGCATCCATGGATGACATTTGTGCGGCAGCAACATGGGCCTCTCCTCATACATTTATCACTCACTATAAAGTGGATATGGTCTCCAGAGGGAGAGCATCCTTTTAGTTCATTGGTACTCAGGAATATTCTTCCATAGGGCCTCCCAGGAAACAAGGTAGCTAGGGACTCTGTCCCATCAGTAAGGAATAAATGAAGATTAACAACATCAGATAAAGAAGTTATGTTCTTACCATAACATTCCATCTGTGTTGTTGATCTTCATTCATTACAACCCACCCACCAACCCCTTCCGAAAGACTCTTGGAGGTTCGGCTCTGGTCCTATCCTAGGATAAGGCAGTTGCTCAGGCTATGCCCCCCCCTCACGTGTGTGTGTGTGTGTGTGTGTGTGTGTGTGTGTTTGTGTATATATATATATATATATATATATATATATATATATATATATATATACACACACACACACACACACACACACACACACACACACACACACACACACACACACACACACACACACACCTGTGCATATGCATACATAGAATGGATCATTTTTAAAGTGTATGTATATTAATTGTGACATTTTTTTGTATTTCTGAGTGAGTACTATGAGTTTAAGAGATTTTGAATGGGTCTGTGAATTATTCATGACATTTGTATGATTATTTTTGAAAATGAATGTTATGATTTTCTGTTGGTTTATTAGGAGAATTTGGTCTTATGATTTTAAAAAGGGGGTCTTTTTTATTTAATTGTCTGATGAAATCCTGAGACTGATTAATTTTACACAGTTCAGAATGTAGCTATGTCAGGTGTAGCCTTCCCCTAGCCCAAGACATTGTACATTTCTGGAAAGGGTACCCTTTCACTGCTGAAAAAAAATAAATAACCAGCCAGACATTCTAAAAAATAAGCCTTTTAGTAAAATACATAACCATAAACTGTTATAAATATTTTTATTTTTTAAATTTAAATTCTAGCACATCTCATTGTACAGAATATATAAGTTATGGTTCAAAAACTGTATAACATATTGTATGTCCACCTTCATTTATGCTTTCACACAAGGTACTAAAACCGTGATAGCCTTATTAGAAGAACAGAAACAAGATCTAGAGGAAGAAGCCACCTTTTCTTTGTTTTACTGATTATAAATTTGTTTTATGTAATTCATCAGGTTTTTCACCTGGTGATATTTCCTTTTCAGAGATGTGAACTTGTAAAAAGAATATTAGAACTGGAGTGATAACTGTCTACCCAAAAAGAAGATACTTAAGAGCTGAGCCGTCAGTGTACCATGAAGTATTTCTCCCATTCTTTCTCAGATAGAAGACATTGTGTCTAACACGATACAAAGACTATTTACATCATGACCCAAAGTGTAACAGAGTTCACAAAATGCATAAGGTAGAGCATTGGATGGTGGAGCTTATAGAAGAACCAACAAAAAATAACTTTATCTTTGGGGACTCTGTCATCAGGCTAGGTGTTATGGTCTTTGATAACTGTGATGAGGAAGTTTGTACCTCTTTCATATTTAGGATTAAATAATTTTGTTATTGGCTCTTATTTGCTGTCAGGGAACTTCTCCAGCTCAAATGTAGGGGATGCACTCTCTCATAGTACTAAAGTTATGCTATTTGACTGACAAAATACTGTATATAAACTGAGTGATCATGTGGCAGATACAACCCATGATGGTACTGATGCCTTAATGAGCTGGTCAGCTGCTTGCATAAAACATCTGAGCTAGTGTTATAGCACCTATTTTGGGGTTCAACTACAAGAGCTCCAAATCCAAGTACTTGAAGGCCACTGTTTCATAGTCAGGGATTTGAGCATCTTGTACCTCATTTAGGCTGCCAGTCATGCTCAGACTTAAATATGAGTTTGGGCAAGCAGCTGTAGCACCTTACTAGAACACATTATTGTAGTTCAGGTGAGATGCGGCAGCTGTGGGGAGGTGGGTGGGTGTGATTATTAAGGTGATCAGGAAGGGAGTTTTAGGTTTAGGGAGCAGGAAAGGGAGTCTTAGTTTTAGGGAATGGGATTGGAGTTTTAGGGTTAGGGAGCTATTGGGGAATTTAGGTTTAGGGAGGGATGGAATTTTAAGGTAAGGGAATGGGGACTTAAGTTAGAAACTATGTGAAGGCTACCAGCCTAGCTAGATAGAATTTTGTAGATAATTCTGTCATTTGTAAGTATTAATATAAGTCACAGGCTTGTTCTCTTAAATGTGAAAATACTGTATTGGATGTTGAATTGCAAAAATGTAACAACAGTGCACTCTGCTTTAAGAAAGTTGATAAGTCAAGCATTTTATGACTGTTTTGATCTCAGGGCTCGGAACCATAGTGTCTGAACCAGCAGATTATTTCTATTGTTTTGAGACTATAGTTACTTGCTAGATTTTACATATAATAATGTCTTTAATTGCTGTAGTTTCCTGACCAGGTGCAAGCTTACTAAGAAATGTTAATGTAGAGTTTCTGTTAGCCTGGGAAACCAGTGAATTGTTAAGAATGATGTAATCTCAAATGAGTCAGCAGGATGTATTATCAGTTTAAAGGACTTTCTCAGAGACAGAGAGAGAGAGCATTTTGCATTTGTCTTCAGAACTGATCACTCACCAGCATTTGCTTTGCTCTGTCTGTATGTAAATAGGATCTTAGACTTTAGTGTTTCTCTTAAGAAATAGATAGAAAATAGTAAGTTTAGACTAGCTGTCTTTTATACTTATGTCAGACTATACTATAGTCTTATTTTAAGCATTTTCCTATGATCTCTGAACTCTTGACTAGCACTGTTTTGAATTGTGGAGATTTGTCTTGTGTTTTTATTATTTATTAAATATTTTTAAACCTTTCAACTGTGGCTTTTTTTGTGTAGAGGTACTTTAAGCTCTAGAGTACATTGCATGTTTATAGTGATACTGTACAAAACCACTCCAAATATGCCTTGCTGCTCAGACACAACCATTTGGATAATAATATTGCACAGTAATAATTGGACACTGTTTGGTAAGGGTCTTTTTAGTAACTGATAAGTAAGGGTCATGGGGGGAGTGATTACTACCTTATAGGCTGGTTAGAAGGGGCACAGCTAGTGAACCTGTGCTAGTCTTCCCCAGGAGTGTCTGTGTGGTTGTATATAAATCATATCTCAAACTGTGTGTGTGTGTGTGTGTGTGTGTGTGTGTGTGTGTGTGTGTGTGTGTGTGTGTGTGTGTGTGTGTGTGTGTCAGCTACTTGGGCAGGGACATGAAGCACTGGTTGGAAAGAGAGAGTGCTAGGAAGACTTGGCTTGGGACACAGGCTAAGGGCCCCACTCTATAGCTGCACCAGTGGGGAGTCGTATTCGGGATCTGGAGAGAAAGGGAGAAACCAGCCCCAGACTGACTGTGATCTCTGTGTGCTCTTAAAGGAAATTGTACTTTACTGTGTATGTATTTGTTATCCTTCCCAATGTGGACAACGTCCCTCACTGGTGTTAGTGGTGAAGATTGAGGCTCCTTGATTATTGGACCAGTGCATGGGCACCACAAACCGTATTGGAGTTTTAGCATTAGAGTTCGGGCTCTGGTAGAACTGTGCAGTTTATAGAGTTGGGTATTGAGAGGGCTGAGTAGTTACAAGAGATTGGGGTAGTGAGACTTACAGCACTTTTCTTTTGAGAAAGTGGCAAGAAAGTGTGTCATGCATTACTGGCATGCAGGCACTTGTAGTAGTAGACCCCTCTTTTGGATGCCTTTTAAATTCGGAGACATAATTTGTTCTCATTTTGAAGGTATTATGCATTGGTAACTGCTGAGATTTTCCTCTTCTAAAATCTTTCTCTCTGCATAAAATTCTTGCCTACTCTAGTATCTACACTTAGGGGCAAACATTCCTTCTTCTGGTACATGTTGTGACATCATGCATTAGAGTATGAGGATGCTTCCAACACCTGCACTCTCCATTTCTTTTCTGCCACTTTTGTCATTCAAATATTTGTTCTTTAATGTAGAAAAGCTCTCACATTTGATGCCTTAGAAGCTTAAAACCTGTCAAGTGTTCATGTGGCCTCCAGAACACTAGCTATAAGCAACCATGACAATGCATTTGTTGCATGGGAGAAGGGGAGAATGTGAAGGAATGTTCCAGATACCAGCTCATGAGCTCAGCCAACCAAAGAAAGAGCAAGAAACTGAAGACCTGTAATTTCACAGGATAGCAAAATTGAATAGTGGTCAATAACATGAATAAACTCAAGGCTTCTTACATGATTTTAGAAAGAGTTGGAGACCAAGGAATGGTTAGGAGATCAGGATGCCAGGCATCTGACAATACGTTATCCTACTAAGCCACAGCTTTGTGAATGTTTATGTTACCTTGGCTGTAAGGAATGAATCTTAGGCCTGTCATCAGATGTCCGTGTTGAATGAGGCTGGAATGGCAATGCCTGCTAACCACTCCTAGTGTAGGGGGGGGACCCAAGGTTTCCTAGATTACAGCATTAATCTGCTTATGCTCAAGCATACTAAGCAACATTGTTATTAACCTGGTCATGATACTTGGGCTCTCAAGACTCCAGAAAATGTTTGGTGGCTGAACTCATGCTCTTAAATCTATTTCTTTTGCCTACTATTGAGTTGAAGCTGAAACATTGGCTAAGGCTGAGAAGACTCCGTTAGCTCCTCCCGTAACTGATGGGCATGCAGTTGTCTCCTCAGTACTGGATATCTGTGTACTATCTTAACAGTTTTTAAGAAGATGTTCTTACTTATATAAGTATGTACTCTTTGGAAACATGATTAGATGCTAGTGTAGGTCCCACTGCAGGCTTTTTATGATGTTTTGCCACCTCCTGTAATAACCATGGACATGTTTATGATCATTTGTCTAACATCTACCACCCACTTGTTATTGCCTCCTTAGCTGTTGCTTTAGATAAGCCAAGACTGCCCTCCTGGTATAGCTTATGGTAGGAGTATGCCTCCTGTCCTTCATTTTTGCCTTTAAGTCATGTTTTGAGGATACTAAGGTTCATTATTCTTAGACAGATGAAGATAACAGTACTTAGCTCTTTTTAACTCTCCATTAGATTTATCCCTTCCTTAGTGAGAAGCTTAGGCTTATGAGGTGTCATAGATCATTCTTTACATCCTCTGTCTTTTCCCTAACAGGCTGAACTAATTCTTGTGAGAATGAGAAACTTAGTATTCATGTATCTTCCAAATGTTCAGATTTGACACCTCCTTTAAAAGCTGATGCCCTCATTAAACCCTTGGCAGAGTACAGTAACTTTCTGAATATTCCAGGGTAGATTCCTGTGAGATATTTCTTGATGTTCATCATTAGTTCGCTGCTTAAGTAGCCTAAGCTGTATGGGATGTATCCTGCCAAGGACAGGATATCTGACCAGCTTTCAAAGCTTTAGGGTACCTTCCACACACCTGTATGTCCATTGAGGATGGAGAGTGAGATGGTATAAAAGTAAACATATGGGCACCAAAATTCAGAACTTTCTTGCCAGTGAAGTTACCAGTACAATTCACTCTTAGTTGCATCGTCACAGGCCTGACAGTCATCTAATTTCATCAAGTGGGCACTCATTTAGTGACTTGATTCTTTTTTTAATGATAAAATTGTATCTGTTGATGATTTGTGTCTACAAGAAAAGTGAAATATTTGTTTGATCACCAGATAACTTATAAGGATCACCACACAGCCTGTCTGTTTCATGTGGAGAAAGAACATGACATTCAGTCCTGTTCTGTTGGTAAATCTTTTACTCCAAAAACCCTTGGGAGCAGTTGTACATCCCTAATCTTACATTGAAAAATCAAACCTAAAGCTTTGACCCAGAAAGTAATGGAGCAGGGTTCAGGTTCCTTAGACATTCTCTCTCCAGTCCCCAAGAAAAGAATATTTTCTGTAGAGGCTTTTGTTTCCATTCCAGCACCCTCTCTGCTTTGCCCTTTGACATGCAACCTTGCTTTGGCCATGTTTGAGCCCTAAGACTACCATTGGCGTCTCTTGACTCCTTTGGCATTGCTTCTCATGAAACCAATAAGATCCAAGACGCAGGCACATCGTCTAAGGCTGCTCATTTGTCCACTTTGGGCAGGGGAAAAGCATTCTTGCCAGGACCAGAGGAAGGGGCAGGCATCCAACGTTTATAGTGCTGCTTTGAGGTGAGATGTCTATATGACAGAGTGCTCTTTTTCTATAGAGACTTCTAGAAAGAAGATACTCAGGCTTAAGTGTATGTCTACACCTTTGAAATCTTTTGTAAGGAAGCCAGAGAAAAATGGATTTGTTTTGCCAAAGGGTAATTTAAAGACTTCCCAGTTCCTAAAAACAGGGTCTTCTGCACAGTAAAAAAAAAAAAAAAAAGATCCCCCTCTCCTTTGGATTCAGAATCAGAATCTGATATGCAGGAAGTGAACTTAGATTTTGCCTCCAAGGTTTTTAACCCAGAAAACTGGGAATCTGAGTCAGAAGAAAATATATCTTCTGATTCTCAAGTAGAAGGGTTATCTTTTTTTCTGACACTTTTGAAAGAATGAAAGAAGTAAGTGGAAACAAAAGAAAAATTCTGAAACCCAGCAGAGATATTTGAATTAGTGTAGATAGACTCTTCACAGCCAGTGGTTATTCCTTTGGTTTTAGCAGCTTTGGAAACTGCCTTTAATGCAGCTAGCAGTTCTTCAGATAGCCATCCTCCAGCCCACAGAAAATCTGATAAATTGTATAAAGTTAAAGAATTCCACAAATTCCTATTTAGGAATCCTTGAGCAGAGCCTTCTCTTGTTTCCCTCTCAAAATCAGCTTCTTCTATAAACATCTCATGGTTTCTATCCCCATTCCTTGAGGTAAAGATGGAAGAGCATTTGACAAGTTTGGAAAGAATGTGTATACTTTCACGTTAGCCTTCTGAACAGTTGACTGTCAAGCACATATGCCAAATTTTCTACTATCTTCTTTTTGTGAAAATGAAGAAGTTAATTGCTGATCTTACATTTTTCAGAGACTAAGACATCCTTAAACTCTTTACTTTCCTCATTGTCTCTGGTTACAAAACACTCTCTTAGATGATGCTGAGATGCTTCTGATGTTGTTTCCAGCATTGCTGTCAGTGAGCTGGTTATGCTAAAGTTTACTTGGCTGTGCACACAACATTTAGCAAAGGATGTTAAAGCAGAAATTTGAATGCATGTCTTGATAAATATGTTTTATTTTGAGCCTCGTCTGCTGAGGTTCTCAAGAAATTTAATGAAAGGGACTTCCAATATTGGCTACACACTGATCAACAGCATAACTTCAGCTTTCCCAGTGTGAAAACATAAACTGAGAAAAAAAGAGTGCCATTGAAAATTTATTTTGGTCAAATTCAGTTACTGGCTAGTATGTACATTGCGTGGATGCCAGCAAAGAAGAAATCTGGAAAATCTGTAAGATAATCAACCAGAAAAGGTGAATGGAAAACACTGACTGGGAAGGATTCTGCAGCTGTTCGGCAAAAAGCATTTTGAGTTTCAGCTTTTATTCAGGAGATGGCTTCCTGTAATTTAGAGGAAAAAATAAAGCAAATGTACTTAGAGGTGATTAAAATAGATGAAACATTGAAGGAATATATCAATTCAAACGACAAAAGGCTGGAAAAAAATAGAAGAAGCTTTAAAAATCAGAGGCTGATATGAAGAAAATGCTGGTTGAATATGAGGTTTCTCAGGAAGAACTGTTTAAAAAATTAGCTTTGGAAGACAGAGTGCACAGAGAAAACCTGAGAAACTGTAAGGAATAGACTGTATTAATTTTATGAAAGCACAAATAAGCAACTGGACTGGTGTTCCACAGCAGAATTTGTTAATTGATAGGGCACATTGAGTGTATGCTCCATACCTGGCCATGAGAAATCAGCCAAGTCCTATATTAATAAAGATGCCATCATACACACAAAAGGAGTTGATCCTGACAGAACTGTGGCAGAAGAGCAAAGTATTAAAAGTTGGAGACAGTAAAGTGTTTATAGAAAATAATTATTCACTGGACAGTAGGTGGAAGTGAAGCAGATTTATCCCAGCAGTCAGGGAATGTCAAGAGGCAGGTGTGAGATTCAAGCTGCTGTATCCAGCATGCACTTTAGCATGGATAACATTAATTTTAGCTTGGATAATGCCTGTAGATGCAGCCATCAATTTAGGGCAACTGTTTCTTTCTGGAGGGTTAAACTTCATATTTTGAAGATGTACATGGCTTTTTGTGTTTGTCTGAAGTTTATAGGAGGTGGGAATGTTTGTTTGAGGTTTTCATTAAAACAAAAAGTTTGGAAAAATGTGACAGAGGTTCAAATGGATATGAAAAGAGACACCTGTATAAAAGATCAGCTTGCCAAACATTAGTATAGGCTTGTAACACAAAAGCTGGAAATACACACTCAAAAAAGTCATGTATAATAGGTAGGAACAGTAGCTTTTTATCATGATGGCTGTGCTGTCCATATTATCCTGAAATGTGATTGGACATATAGGTGTAGATAAAAAGACAAGAGTCTTGAATTATATTAAGAAATGCAGAGTGCAAATAGCAATGCTACAGGAGACTCTGCAGAACGTTGTTCCGCTGTGGCGACCCCTAACCGGGATAAACCGAAAGGAAATTATGATGATAAAAGGAGAGACATTTCCAAAGAAATGAGTATGTGAATTTAACAAAGAGAGGATTTCAGAATGAATATCCAGCAGAAAATCATGGATAGAGGAAATGGGAAGTAATTATTCTTATTCCTAGAGGGACTCCAATAGCGATATATGGGGGGGGGGGCAAAATGGTAGATTTGTGGTAGTAAGGGATTATTGGCAAAGGTGAAGGATTATAGTGGCATGCATTTATATTCCACTAAAATAGCTATTATGGAGTTTAAGAAAATTTTGGGACAAGTAATCAGGTTTCAGCAATGAATATTATTCATAGGTGGGGACTGGAATTTGATTTGCAATGATGAGGCTGTATCAGGGGGATCTAGAAGGGACAATATAAAAAAAGAGGGTAGATTTCTGAAGAAGTTTATGAAAATATCTGTATGGATGATTTCTACTCAGTAGTAGAAACTCTGGCAGAATTTACATATTATTCCCAAAGGTGCAGTAATGGGGTTAGACTAGATAGAAACTATATTTTACAGGAACATGCATCTAATTAAAAGTTTTGACATATATCCAATAACTGTTTCTGATTACATGCCAAAAAAACTAAGATAAAAGGCAGGGTAATGAAGTAAAAATAAGGCGTCTGTATCACTTCAGCAAAGTAACAGTTCAGCGAACGGCATTTCATTGGAAATGCCATTCATCAAAATCCGCAGCCCCCACTAATTATATATACCAACTCCGAGATCACACTACAGTGGAGAAAGGGCAAATTTCCCACGTCTCACTGTACTGCAATCTCAATATGAATAGTTTGGTGAACAGCATGTTCAATGGAAGTGAACTGAAAATGCTGATCGCTGAACTGAATTTTTACTGAAGTGATATAGACCCAAAATAAGGTGCTGGTGCTTTCTCATCTGCCTGTTAAAAAGAGACAAATTTAAGAAATGGGTAATGGAAAGTGAGAGTTGTTAGGAAAGATGGAAATATCTTCAGAAGTTATAGTTAGTGACTGGGATATGATGAAAATGGAGTTTAAAGCAGGATAGAAATAAAAGAGAAAGATATATGGTTAAGAAGTAATAGAAATTACATTGAGAAGCTGACAAAGGTTGAAGAATTGCAGAATAAGGGGAATATCGCAGAACAAGAGGAGGAACAAATGCAGAGAGCCACAGAGAAAATAAGGGAGTATCTGGGTAATATACATGATTTAGAAAGATTGCAATTAAGCAACTATTTCTTGATAACAACTTCAGAGCACAAAAACTTTTTAGCACAATGACTTAGGCAACAAAATGTTGAAAGGGCTGTTGCCAGGCTTATGGAACCTATAACAAGAAACGTAACCAGAGATCCTGTAGATGTTTTGAATATATTCTGGAAATTTTATGAACATTTGTATAAAGCAGAAAAATGTGGATATCAAGAAAGAGTACAAATGGAAATATTTATGGCAAAAGTAATTATTCCAAGGTTAGAGGCAGACAAGGCTGAGCAACTAACAGTTAAAATAGGATGTGATGAGATAAAAACAATGATGTTTAATCAATCTTCAGGAAAGTCTCCAGGAAAAAGTGGTATTCCTGTGGAAGTTTGGAAATTAGGAGGAATAAAGGTGATAAAGACTTGGAAGGTTTTGTTTAAAGTATTTTAAAAGAAGGGGAATTATATAACATCTTGAAAGAAAGCTGTGGTGGCTGTGTTGCCTCAGGATGGCAAAGACCATTCAGACCCAGCTTCACATAGACCCATTTCGGTTTTGAAGTGTTTATGTCTATACTAGCTAAAAGAATGGCAAAGGTGTTGCCAGAATTGATAGATAAGGATGAATGTAGTTTTGTGGAGGGGAGGCAAGCATTTGACAACATTAACAGAACAATAATGATTCAGAAAAGCATAATGTAAGAAAATACCTCTGTTGTTGGTAGGTCTTGATGCAGAGAAACCATTTGACAGAGACATTTGCATTCCCTGATATAATAATAATGTTAATTAGAAGGATATATGAATGATCAGAGGCAAGAATTTAAGTGTGAGGGTTCCTCTCAGATAAGCTGTGTTTGCAGAGGGGGAACCAAGCAGAGGTGTCTTCTTTCTTCTTTGTCATTTGCCTTATATTTGGAGCCATTGGCAAAGGAAATAAGAGACTCAGAAATACAAGATATAATTGGTATGATAATCAAGAAAATTTAGCTTTATTTGTAGATGATATTATTTTGCACCTGATAAATCCAGAAAAGGACAACACAGAGTTGTGGAACATTATGAGACAGTTTCATGTCTTTCGTGATATAAAATTAATGAAGATAAAACTAACATTATTGCTGTAAATTACGCCCCCACTCACAAATTGGTTCAGCAATACCCATATTTATGGGGACATGATAAGCTGGCATATTTAGGAGTATGGAATAAAAAGCCTTCTGTTATGGCAGCTAAGGATATATGGGAAGAGACTAAACAAAAGATAATACAAATGTTGAGACACTCAAAACCCTTATTTATGGATTTGGATATTAAGATACAAGCAGTGAAAATGTTTTTAGTCCCTTCAGTCTTATATATGAGTCAGGCATACTTTTATCAACCCAGGGAGAAGTAGTGGACAGTAATTAATAAAGGATTGAAGAAATTTATCTGAGATGGAAAGAGGGCTATAGCTAAGTGGGATAAGTTGATCCTTCCAATAGAAAAAGGTGGTTTATGTTTACCTGATTTGAAGGGATATTTTAGAGCTACATAGTTAAGGCTCATATACAAAACACAAGCAGAAGGTTATAATTCAAAGTGGAAAAGGATGATGATGAAGCAAGGGGGTTGTTGAACAAATAGAGAGAGAAAGTGGTATTTTGGATGCAAATCTTAAGGAGGATAATAACCATACAGAATATTACATTTATAAAGTAAAGTATTTGAAGAGCTAAGCCGATACGAGAATGGAAAAAGAAGATTTTACCAATAGAGATGACAGTAAGTAGGGATACACATAATAGGCAAGATGGGGCTAGTATTTACTGGAGAAACATGGCAGAAGAACCAAGATATTGGGAACAAATAAATCAAACAGGAACAGTAACAGAGTGGGATGAGGCCAAGAAGACATTTGGATTGCAGGCTAGAGACTGCCTTCTCTACCAGAGCTTGATCTCAGAGCACAAGCAGAGAGAAAGGGGTAGGGAAGCTTAAATAAATTATCTACTCTATTAGAGTTTTTATTTGAATCTAGAACAGAAGCAGCTGTTAAAATGGGATAATTAGTAGAGCATATAAAATATTGCATGATAACTATAAGAATCCATCAGAGAAGGTTAAAAAAGATTGTGAAGAGAGGGAGACTGGAAAAGCGGATTACAAGAACACAATGGGAAGACATATGTATAGCTACCAAGAATGCAACGAACTCCAGAAGTTTATGGATCTTTGCTTGGAAGTGTTTGTATAGTTATTTTTGTACCCCAAGCAGACTTCAAAGAATTTTTCTTTAGACAGATAGCAAATGTTGGAGGTATGAAGAAGAAGAAAGAGGTAATTGGGAACATATGTTTTGGGAGTGTAATGAATTAGCAGATTTTAAAAATTCTGTACAGAGTACACATCAGAAATATTGGGTGAAAAAATGGCTGTAAGTAAGGAAATGATCGTTATAAGCTGGGATAAAAGATCTGAACTTCCTAGACATAGTAAGCCTTTTTTAAGTTTAATTCTGTTGGCTGCCGAAAAAGCAATTACTAGAAAATGAAATCAAAGTCAATAGCAACTGTATTTGAGGTATCGAATATTATAAAAGAAGTAAAAAAAAAAAAAAAAAAAGAAGAGGGATCTTTAGAAAAGGGAAAGAGCAAATTACATATAAGTAAATGAAAATTGTGGGAACAATATATACATAATAATGTTCAGGAGGAGATGGAGTGAGGTTTAAGGGAAGGCAGGAATTCAGCATTTTTTGTAATGTTGGACAGATGAAAGTAGCAAAGAAAATATATGTGACTTGTATCTAAATGGAAAAATGTTAAAATGGTTTGTTTTTTCAAGTTTTTTTCAGATGAGTCATTAAGTTTCCTGTTTATTTATATATATATATATATATATATATATATATATATTCTTACACGTAGTGTAAGTGCGTAAATGGGCGTGCCTTTGTTGAAGGTTGGATGTCAAGCTGGCACCTCGGCGTTTCGTAAAAATCTACTGCCAATCATTAATGGACCGGAGTTCCGCTGTGGCAACACCTTACCGGGAAAAAGCCGAAAGACAAACAAGTGTATCCCTGTTTATGTACCATTACTGGTATTTTTGTAAATTTGTCCTTTTCCACTTAATGTCTTTAACCTTTTCTTGCCACATTTTTAAGTGTAATCTTGCATAGTATTGTTGGTACTAATTTCCTCCCTTACCCTTATTTATCCTTTCTGGCTGGCCACGGTGGTGCAGCAGTTACGTTGCCACCTCACAGCAAGAGGTTCTCTGGTTTGATCCTTGGCTGGGGTGCCTTCTATGTGAAGTCTGCATGTCCTCCCTGTGGTCGTGTGGGTTTCCTCCAGGTGCTCTGATTTCCTCCCACATCCCAAAGACATCCTGTTGGTGGATTGGACATTCTAAATTGTCCCTAGGCATAAGTGCGTGCATGTGTGTGCCTTCTGTGGAAGGTTGGGCACTGGGACGACAACTCAACACCATAAAAACTCTACTATCAATAATGAGCAGACAGGTGATCCGCTGTGGTGACCCCTAACTGAGAAAAAGCGAAAAGAAGGAGGAGACCCTTATTTGTCCTTACTAGCTTTAAAAATATCTATTACCTTTTTTCTGGTATAGCTTTTGAAGATATCTGAAAAAGGCCCTTTGGAGTTTAAAAAGTATAAAAAATGTGGTCATAAACTTTCACTCTCAGACACACATGAATTGTGTTTATATTGTCTGAGCCCAGACTTATCTCAATGTAGATTGTTCTTTCCTTAAAAATTTCAACCTGCAAGCTTTCGCAGATCGTAAGAATAAGCTCATCTTGAAAGGTTTATTATCTACTGCTTTTTGGAAGCAACTACTGGGGCTCAATACCCTAACACTATTTTTAAGGAGACTTCAAAAAAGTCCTCAAGGCTATTTGGGTCTTCCCCTTCGTCATCAATGGAACCTCCAAAAAAGAAACAACAGACAAGTTCGAAGGCTTCCATATCAGTGCCAACTCATGGATCTCCAAAAACTCTCAAGTCATTGATCTGGTGTCATGTAGGGTCCTGTCTCTGTTCTTGGAAAGATGGCATTCAAAATCTCCTTCTGTAGCCTCCTTTCATTCTTCCAGGATCTTACCAAATCCAATTTGGATAGGATGTTGAGAAGATTTCTCTCAGCGCAGATACAGATGGGGGTTCTTCCGACTCCTACCCCTTTGGATCAGGGAGTCTTGGTTTGCTCTTCCCTTCCACTATTGACTCCTTCTCCAAACCAACAGTCAATTTCAGAGCCCTAGGATCTGAGTTTGCCGAGACTGTCTGGTTCAGATCCAAAGATAATTGTCTCCTTGGATCTGAGGATTTCTCTCAGCACTCTGGTTCTGATGAGTTTAGAGCCCGATGACTCTCAGAGCTGTAGCATCTCTTCCAGATCTGAAGTATTCTAGTCAACTCCAGAATTATTGGAGCCATCTCTGCCTCTTGGAGCCTCAGCTTTGGATAGCCCATCTCCAACCTCTGCCTCTGGTGGAGTGCCCTTGGGGCAGATTGTGCCAGTGGGGTGGATGCATGGCTTCTTGGCTCTTTTGGCTTCTTTCTCCCCAGGACATTCTGCTTTTGAGGTATTGGGGAGAGTTTTTTCTGCATCAGCAGGACAGAAGTTCTCTCCCCCCTCGGATCTCCCTTAAGGATCTCATTTGTCTCTGTGCCTTGATCCTCAACATTCGACTCCACAAGGACAGCCAGCCCAAACTCTCCAGGCTACCCAGCAGGGTATCATCATCGTCTCTTATGATACTTCTCTGGAACATCCCACCAAAGAAGTACCTTGGAAGAGAAAGTGCAAAAGGAGGCACTTAGACTCCCCAGAGGAATCTATCATTGAAGATACCAATTTCAATGTAGGGGAAGGATCCCCAAGATCACTACCTGAATGTGCCTAATTTGGAGATGTTCTAGAGATCTTAAACAAAGGGGTGGTTGGTCTTCCCACAGGCCTTCTCTGGAAGAATCAGTATTCCTGGAGGTGTTCGGATCTGGCCCATCTACCTCCTGGGTTAATCTGCCCGCTGATGACCTCATTAATTTGATCTCTAAGTGGCTGTAGAAGCAGCCTGACTTGGCTGAACCTATCCCCAAGAGACCAGATTGGATTCTGGCACTCCCAGCAGACAGGGAGTTTTGGAGTAAGGAAGTAACTGTTGATACTATGGTTGTGGCGGCGGCCACCAAGAAGGAATTTGCAGGACAATGTTATACTGTCCACCCCCCTAGCAAGAAGTCTAGGACTTTGGACAGATTTGGGAAGTGTGTCTATGCTTCAGCAAACTTAGCTCTTAGGTCACTGAACTACCTGGCACACTTCACTAGATTACAAAGAGATTTGAAAAATAACTGTCAAAATCTCTTTCAGGGACCACTACTGTTGAGACTTAGGCTTCTGTGGACTCGCAGTTAGATACCGTACAGTCCATCTCAAACTCATCAATGAGGCTTATTTCTCATGCTGCTAAGGGTACATTAAGGGCAGCAGGTTCAGATTTCTGTGAGGAGGTATGCCTGGATGTATTTGTATGACTTTGTGGAGCCCTTCAAGTCCTCTTTTATTAATGCCTCTTTTGATGGAACCTCATTATTCGGCCCCAAAGTGAAGAAAACAGATGGAAAGACCCTCTCTGCTGTGGGAGTACATTTTTCGATACCTCAAAAGACCTTCTGTAGGAACCAACAAGGAGAAGAAAAAAATGTGGTTCAAAAAATCTCAGTCCTTTCCAAGATCCAAGTGGAGATAGTTCCCCCCTGAGGCAGAGAGGGAAACTCAAATGGAAGATGCATGGGGCCCACAAAATTGAGTCTAGAGCAAAGATGTCCAACCTTTTGGCTTGCCGAGGCCGTATTGAGTGAACAGAAATTGTCTTGGGGCCGCGGGCAACCAAAATCAAACTCCTGGCTGTACTGTAGGTGCATTCGAACAATGAATAAATGTAATAAATGCCTAATATTTGCCTTAAAATTCTAATTCTTAATCTAACAGTTAACTCTAACTCTACCATCTTAGTTAATATTTATTTATTTATTTTTACAAATAAACAGGTACGGAACCCTTCCATTTTTATGAGATCATACCTCTTGATTTTGCTGGTTTCTTAAAGATGTTTTATGGCATATAGGGAAGAAGCTCTGACTGAAACCCAGACAGCCTAGGTAGATTATCAGTCCAAGTGCTGGAGGAGCCATTGATGTGGGAAGAGGAATGATGAGGTAAAAGGCTGCTCACTTCTTGGAGGGAGGAGGGAACAGAATGTGAGAACATGTTCAAGGGCACACCCAGGACACAAGACTTGGTGGTGACACTATAGCTATGATAACAGTCATCAATCAAGTTGCTAGATGGCTAGGCATAATACACATATCATTATATGAGGAGGTGGCTCCCCGTGGCACCCCTGTGCAACCATGTGATGCATAGCATACAAGTATACCAGGGGTGAGTAGGGACACAAAGAAAAAAAATCAGCTGGACAATTATTGCACCTGTGCATGCCCAGTCCACTGCTTGAACTTGGATGTTACTAGGCCCTTGGGCTGAGAAACTTCTCATTTGGAGGGACGCACTCCTTGCAAAGGGGACAAATCCAAGGTAAGCTTTCAGCATCATGGGCATCATTAAGTATGTCAGAGGTGTGGGAAATGCTGCGGATCTAAAGTCAGCAGTAGATGCCCAAAAGATATAACAAAGATTTTTCATATTGCCATTCTTTGCAATCATGATGTCTGTTCTAAGATGCAGACTTGTTAGATAGTATGAAGACTAGAGTGATCAGTAAAACTCAAAAGAGATCTGCATTGGTATTTATTTGTCTGAGCATAGTAAAGGGTATCGGTGCCATTATCACAAGAATATGACGTGGAATCAATTATCTTTAAACCTCCAAATATGTTTGGCCATTTCTACTTCCTGTACATAAATGGGTATATTTCCAAAAAGTTGGCTATAGTCCCAGGACATTTTCAAGGCATGGTACTGGAAAAATTCTCTATAATAAAACTCAGTCTGTGCTCTCAGTTCCAAAGGTAAAGGAAAAGTGCAGCTTGAATTTTAATTATAAAACAAAATTAAATGACAATTTTTATACTACAGTATTCACTTCTGTACAGAAATGCATCTTCTTTTTAGGCCCAATGTTACAGCAACACAAGGTATTTATGTCATCGGTAAGATTTTTTTTAAACTGAATGTTTTACGGAGGTAGTTTATCAATATCTTATTACCATACCAGCCTAGATATGACGCTGCCTACAAATGTCAATATCCCTACATCACTCTTCCTGGTATTATTGTAAAATTATCAGGACAAATGAGAGTATTCAGCTTTATACAACCCACTGCATGAGCTAACAGAATCTAGAAAAACAGGCTTCATATTCTCAAATATGTAAATGTCTTTCTAAACAAGTAAAAAAAACATATGCTATACATTTAAAATGACAGTAAAAATCATATAGTCTGAGGAACAGCTATTATTTTAGATATGATTTCACAAGGCACCCTAATGATAGGATTCTGAGATATACTTAGTTGTCCGCCTGAAAATTATGAAATGAATATGAAAAAAAAAGACAGTAACCAATGTGTATGTGGTAATATTAGTGGTACCTAGTCATACAGGACCACATTTCTGACTCTTGAAATTTACTAACAAATTTCACAGGAAAATATGCCAGAACTTTCACTCCAGAATGTACTTTCTGTTGGTGACTTCAAATACAAAGACACATACACAAGTGTATCTGCATGTAGTGTGGGCCACTGCTTAAGTTTAAATTTGGTAGGAAGAGCAAGCATAAATCCACCAATATAAAAGTTCCTTAAGAAAAATAAGCTTGTTTTATATTTCTGATGCAATATCATCATAAAATAGATATATTCTGATGTACCGCATTCCTCTGAGCAAAAGTCATACCACCAACCCTAATGGAAACTGTTTATAATGCAGCAACTGGACTTTAACTAAGCATGCCAAATAATCCATATGTCAATCCCTTTAATTAGTAACAAAATTTGCAGGGAATTATAACATGATGTTCTGACAAAAAATACAGCCTTCCACACTTAAAGACTTGGTTAGCTGATTGCTACCCATTTGTTCCCCATTCTTTGTGAGCTTGGAGGAGATACCAAACATTCTTTGAAAATCCGTACAGTTGACAGATATGTTAATTCAGTACAACATTCTCTGTCTGTCTCTCTCTCTCTCTCTCTCATACACACGCACACACACACACACACACACACACACACACACACACACACACACACACACACACACACACACACACACACACACACACACACACACACACATATTTCTACTTTCATGCACACAAACATTTTGCTTTCATGCATGCACTCACTCAGTCACTCTGCACTTACCTATTAATACAGTTAGGTGCTGTTCCTTTCAAAGGCAACAATGGCAAATCTGTACATGAATTCCTTTTCAGTGCACACACTGATTCTTTGGCATGAAATAAGACAGTGGTACGAACACACAAATCCTACTTTGGTGCGAAAAAAAACAAAACAGGAAGGGTGCTTTGGCACATGCGCACACCAGCTTTGCAGTTACAGGTCACTGGCACAAAAACAAACAAAAAAGTGTTTGGCACATGCGTACACTGAAGTTGCAGTTAAAGGTCATGGGCTGCAGGTTGGCCATGTCTGGTCTAGAGATTCTTTTTCTGCAGACATTGTAAGAACTCCTGAAGGGTGGCCTAATTGTCCTCCTCTGGAGGCATTCAGGGTCATTTATCCCTGCACCAGAGAGCCTGGCTAGATATCACAAAAGATATGTGGCTGCAGAGGTTATATAATTCCCTTTTCCCTTCCGCCTCCATTCTCACACAAGTTTCCTGATGTTCCACCCAATCAGAGGAAGACAACAGCACTAGAAATACAAAAGCTGCTAGAAAAAGAGTCATCCAAGAAGTCCCAGCAGACCAGATAGAATCCAGAACTTACTCAAGATTCTTTTTAGTGCCAAAGAAAACAGGGGACTGGAGACCAATTTTGGATCTCGGCAACTTGAACAAATCAGTTTGACACACAAAGTTTCAGACGGTCACAGTTCAGTCTATTTTGCCCTTTTTGGGCAAGGTCAACTGGATGTGCTTGACAGACTTTCAGGATGCATGCTATCACATAAAAATGAACTTACAGTCCAGAAGGTACTTATGCTTCCAGCTGGGAGCTCATCATTACCAGTTCAGAACCCTGGCCTTTGGTCTCACCATAGTCCCCAGGGTGTTCAGCAAATGCATGGCTGTGGTGGCAGCTCACTTGAGATTGCAGGGATTCTGGGTGTTTCCGTACTTAGATGACTGGCTCATCATTGCCCCAACCAGGCATCTACTCATACGAGCAAGAGATTAGGTACTCCAGATTTGCTCTCTTCTAGGAATTACAGTAAATTACAACAACTCTCAGTTAGAACCTTTTGAAATTCTGGAGTTTATAGGAGCAGTTTTCAACACAATATCAGTAACAGCTTCTCTTTCTCTAGCAAGAGTGGAAACTATCAGATTCCAGGTCAAGAAAATTGTTGACAGTACCAAAATTTCAGCACAATTGATTCTTCAGGCCTTGGGGTCAATGTCGGCTGCCATAATTTCATATGAGAATTCTTCAAATGGAGGCTAGCAACACAGTGGTCAATTTTTTACCAACACATGTTAGCCCAAATACACATCACTCAGGCATGCAATAAATACCTTTGGTGGTGGATTCTGCCAGATCAGGTTCTACAAGGCTATCTTTTCATTCTCCCTCAACCGAAGGCCATAGTGACCATGGAAGCATCCACATTGGGTGGGGTGCTCTTCCTGGGAAAACAGTCCAAGGTACTTGGTCCCCTGAAGAGGCCAATATGCATCGGTGTCCTGGAAATGAGAGCAGTGCCCTTAGCATTGCAAGCCTTCCAAGACACTCTCCCTTTCAGGACATTTGAGATTCAAACAGACAGTATGTCAGTGGTTTGGTACATCAACAAACAAAGGGGAACCAGAGCTTTCCCCTTGTGTCAAGAAGCACTCAGAGTGTGGCAATGGGTGATCTCATCTAACTGCTTTCTGATAGCATTGCACATTCCGGGGAAGTCCAAAGTGATAGCAGACAAATTGAGCATGTGCATTCTATTACCTCACAAGGGGTCTGTCAACATGAAAGTGACAGAAATGATTTTCCATCATCGGGGCCAGCATTGCTGCAATCTTTTTGCCTTTCCCTTAAACACCAAGTGCGGCTGCTTCTGTGCCCTGATTCCACCATCCAGGGGAATCACCAAGTGATGCTCTACTCCTCGATTGGCATCCCGGTCTCCTCTATGCTTATCCACCCAACTCCCCTAATTCCCAAATTCCTACAAAAAGACAAGTTGAAGAGTGAAGTCATCCTCATTGCTCATTACTGGCCTTGACAAACTTGGTTCCCCTTTCTTTGTCCTCATCTACTTTACCCTGTTTGGATTCTGGATCCAATTCCAGACCTCTTCTCTCACCCAACAGGGATAATTTATCCAGATATCTCAAGCTAATAGTGTGGTTTCTCCAATTCCTTTAAATGTCAGACAACCAATGCTCTCTTCCCCTGTCTGTCACATACTTTTATTTTCCCATAAGGCTTCTACAAGAAAACTGTACAGAAGTAAAGGGAAAATGTTAATTTTTTGGGCACAGCAGAAACACTGTCCAGGGGCTGAAAAGGGGTCAGAGTGTTCTTGAATTTTTGGTAGCAGTTTTTAATGAGAGAGCTAGCTCCTCAACAATTAGAGTTCAGTTAGCAGCAATCTCTAATTTTCATACTGGATTTGAGAATTCTTCCTTGGCTTCATCTTTGCTTTGTAAAGCTCTCTTGCTGACACATCCATATAAAGGTCCTACTCCACCATGGGGTTTAAATTTGGTGCTGCAAGCCTTAATTCATTCTCTCTTTGAACCAACAGCTAAATGTGTTCTTAAATTCCTGACCTGGAAAACTATCTTTCTTGTGTCCATTACCTCTGTTGGAAGAATTTCAGAACTTCAAGCATTGTCCTCTAAACCTCCCTACTTGATTTTACATAAGGTAGAGTATCATTACATATCAAAACTTCCTTTCTAAGGTGGTGTCAGAATTCAATTTTAATATTGGACAAGACAGATGGAATGTTATGGTAAGTGCATAACTTTTTTCCCTTCTAGTCCAGGACCCTTTTATAGAAAGTCTTTCCAGCAATCCTCACAAAAAGCAAGGAAACAAACTTTGAAAAATTAGTGATATGGCATTTCCAAAAAGAAAGGTGGAGCTTCCCAAGCCCAAAGGCAGTCCCAAAAAGCAGATTGACTGTGCCCACCAGCAATCACATCCCCTTCCTCATCCTGGCATTATTACAACTCTGTCTCAAGTACTTAGCTCTCCACTTCCCTCTTTGGCACCAGGTTACTTCAGACTCTTGGGTTCTTGGAATAATGCAGATAAGATACTGCTGGTGGTGGGACTCTTTTCCCCCTTTCCAAGGAATTCCTCCTCATCCCATTACACATCCCTCTTTCTTACTGCTACAGAACAAGTGCTGTCTTAGGGAGTAAAAAAGCCTTTTCTATGGGAACAAATAGGAGAAGAATTTTATTTAATTATATTTCTATAGCCAAAAAGAAACCTTTGCTGAACTTCTATTTTCTGAGCCTGCACTTCAAGTTCACAGAATTCAAACTGATTTCTCTACAGTTTCAGTTGTCTCTTATTCCACCTACTAGTTCTCTAGTCACCGTACACTTAAAAGATGTCTACCATCACATTCTAGTTCACAAAAATTATCAAATGTCTTTTTTAAGATTTTTCTGTGTCTGGTTCACATTTTTAATTTTCTGCTTGTCCCTTTGGTCAGGCTCCAAGAATGTTTACACAATGTCATACACAAAAAAGAGTTACAGTGGATAAGGAACCTCCAAAGACTAGAACCATCTCAGTTTGGATTCATCAAGGGCAGGTCATGCTTTCTCAACCTGTTGGATTTTTTTAGACCAAAATATTTATAGCATTCATCGTAAAGATAACAAAAGTGCATTAGCCAGTCATTTCGGTGTTTGTAAGGGGTTTAACAAGTTCACGTTTTTTTGTTGGAACAGGTACAAGTAACTGCATTTGCGGGTGACTGGTAAAATAAACTTTTACACTATAAAATGTTTTGGCAGTTTAGGCTGGATGCAGCCAACTTTTCTGGCCTTAATGACAATATTTCTATTTCCAGTGAACTTAAAAGAAGGGCTAGCAAATTGTGACTTGGTGCTTTAAAGTATGCACGTGGTTTACGCTTTTTGTATTTTCCATTTATGTTTTTAATCTGCATGGAAAGAGTACACTCTGTACACTTTTTATGTTTTGTATGCTTTTTCAAGGCTGTTTCTTTAATTCTTTTCCTGTTGTTAGCAATCTTTACACGGGATTTGTTGCTACCTGAGGGTGTGTCCTTTTCATTCATTTTATAAGTTCAGTACTAGGTTTTACTCATGGTTCTGATGATGTCTGTAAAGTGAGACGAAAGTGCTTAAGTGTGTTGTTTGGTGTAATAAAGTGTTCTTTTACTTGCTTTCAACTTCCTAACATACTGGTCGTTTTTATTGTATTTCAATTCATTTTGCCACCAGTTCCAGATCTTACTCGGTTTTCTAGTTTATATTCTTCAGTTAGAGCTTACCTATCAGCTATATCTGTTTGTCTTCCTTGAACCCTCCTTTGGCCTCTCGGTTTGAGTTCAAGAAATTTCTTAAAGGCATCCTTCATGTCAGGCCTCCGATAAAGCGTATTATTCCTTCTTGGGACTGCTATTTTGTTCTTGAAAAATTGACTTAGGGTCCTTTTGAAACTGCTAGTTCAGCTTTCTTGCAACTTTGTACTTGGGAGACTGTTTTGTTGTTGTCACGTGCTTCTGCCAAGAGAGTGTCTGAGCTTCAGGCTCTTATGGCCGTTTCTCCTTTTTTAAATTTTCACAGTGACAGGTGGTTAATGAGTTGTCCCTTAATCAGGCTATTCAACTTCCTTCCTTTCCAAACTCACTGTGGATTTTGCTGTGGAAAAGCTGGAAGACCTTTCTTGATTCTGGTATCAAGAAGTCTCTGGAAAGTTACCTGCAATGGCTTCTTTATTGTACTTTCATATTACTTGCTGTAGTTTGCAGTCTGATGATGCAATGGCAGTGACACAAGTATCTGGTATATTTCTGTGTCAGAGAGCATGGCTTATGCTGTCTTTCTTTAAGGAGAAATTGAGTCAGATGCTACAAGATGTCTCCTTCTATGGAGAAGTACTTTTGGAGTAGACGTTATTTGGAACCTCATCAAAGGTCTGCTGAAGAAAATACAAGTATTACCATACTTTTATTTTTGTTTGTTTGTTTTGATATGATGCAACCCCAGTTTCCTGTACTCCTTTCTGTACAGGATAATTTCTATAAAAGAAGATGTTTGCTCATTGAGATGAGAGGAATGACTAAGAGTCAGGCATTTTGCTAGTATGACCCTGGCTGCTAAGTCTGACTACCTAACAGGAACAAGTATATGAGTCCAGTTCTCCAAGTTTATCCCAGTATGGAAGACCATAACAAAGGACTTCTGACATGATCTCAAATGACCACTTCTTAGAGTTCTTAGAAGTTCAACATATAGATCACTGTTGCCTAAGAGATATGGGCCCTACCCCGTCATGCCGGCCAGCTTTTCAAAGCTTAAGGATGCCTTCAACACACACTGTCAGGAGCTTGAGATGAACTCCACATAAGGACAAATGGAGCACTAATTACCTCAGAATTTTTTTTTCATTGAAGAGTGCTCTTTTGACAGCCCCACAGAACCGTCTGTTGACTAGCGATTCTTCAAAATTGGGTAGATAAGGCCCCTGTTGATGAAAAACTTCCACAATTTACATTTTTTAGAGGAAAACTTGTGCTTTTCTATCTGCGTTATGTGTGCTGTTTTACTAGGAGACATTTTATTTTAAGACTGATATTGCATTTCTAATGGAGTGTTATCTGTTAATGCTTTTGTGAACGTTTTGTGTGGAAAATTTGACTAATATCGTAGCCAGGTTTTGTATATTTGTGCATTTGAGGCTGGATAGTATGGTTGTGGGGACTGTCAGTGCTTATCTTAACCTCAGTACCACTTGTTTTCTACCTTACTGGTTTCTCATCTAAACTCTAATTGATTTGAGGTCTATTTTTTGACTTATGTATGGAGAAGTCTTCTGTTTTTCAGGCAAGAAAAGAAAAAGAGTTCCCTCTCTGTATGACCTGGATTTTCGGTGAGAAGAGCAGATATTACAGGGGAATGTTTGTAACATAGGCATTTTTTCTCTAGCTGAACTTTCCTGTCCTGAAAAAGGTAGTTTCAAATTTCCCCATGAATATTATTCCTTGCCTGAGACTTTATCTAAGATGAAAGAGTTTTTTTTTCCAGTATGATCAGAACAATATTCATATAGCACAATGTATTATGATTTGTTACAGTTGGACATGCTTAAATCTGCAGCTGCAGCTATTCCCCTTGTTTTGCCTGCTTTAGAGAATGTTTTTCTCACTGATTTTAGTTTTCCTGATAGTCTACCTCCTGCCATACTCATAAGTATTTGATCTGATGTTGTCAATTTTTATTCTGTCCTCAATGCATGGGTTCAGATCCGAACCCATAAGCTGAGGAAGAATGAAAATGGACAAAACAAGTTAAACATTATTTTTTTTTTTACTCCAAAACAGACCCATTGGTGATTTATTTTGCTAAAACTTCTGCTAATCAGTTTACCCGCTGTAACCCTATTCCCTCTGATGAGGATGGAAAAGCATTAGATAAGTTTAACATTCAGGATTGTTTACTGTTGACCTCATATAGTTTTTACTTTTATCTTTTGAGAAGATGCATAAATTAATGGTCAACTTTCCTTCTTCTCTAATCTCTGTTTCTCATGTTTTTAAGCATATTTTAAAGTGTTCTTATGATGATGCTGATGATTCTTCCTCCATTGCTGCTGCTTCTGGATCAGTATTGTGGAGGTTGATTTGACTTCATTGTCAAAGTCTTCCTGAAGATGTTAAGATTGAAATTTTAAATGTTCCCTTAGATAAGGAAGTGCTGTTTGGCTCTTCATGAGCTGGAGTGCGTAAGAAATGTGATAAAACTGGAAAGGTGATTCAAAGAGTAAGTTGGATTTTTCAACCCTCCTTTTGCAAAGTAAACAGAGATTTCCCATCCTCATCAGCTCCTTTTTTCGGAAGGGAATTTAAGCAAGGCAAATACAAGAACCAAGTCCCAGCCACTGATAAAGGTAACTGCCAGATAAACACCGAAAATCCAAAACATAAAATTTGGCAGCAACACCATAGCTTCACACAATAAAAGTATTTATTTGCAAAAATGGACTAGATAAGCGCTTTCACGTTGTAAAACCAGTACTTCTTCAAATCATAAAGTCACAACTCAGTTTAAAAACTGTTAGATGTTCAATCAGCTATGTTAATTCATCACTTCATTAAACCAATTTCCTCCATTTCAATACAGGTTTTAAAGAGACACAAGCATTAATACCAAGATGTTTATCAGCCTGCAGCCTCAAGATCCATTTAAGTTCTACTGTTTCAGTATAGTTAGTGAGATCACCCCCCCAACCCCCCCCAGTGACCCACATGAACTATTTGTAGTACTGAAAAAACAAACTCATGTCCAGCATTTTCTTTAATATGTTTAGTTAGTGCATTGTTCATATCACAAGTCCTAATCTCATAAGAATGACTAAAAATTCTATCGTTTAATCTTGTATTGGTCTTACCAATATAGAATCCTATGCAGGACTTGCATGTGGCCAAGTAAATCACATTTGCTGTTCTACAATCTGCACAGAATGTGGAACAAAAAATATATTTAATCCGTAGATGTTTAAACACTTGTCCCTGTGAAATATATGGGTAGGCTGTGCAATGCCTGCAACTGGATGTAGCAAGTCTGACAGATAGCAAGTTACTTGACCTAATATTTCAGTTCCCTGTACACAATAATCTTTTCAAGTTTAAACAATTTTTGTACATAAAGGAGGGATTGTTCCCAATTATTTCACCTGTCTTGTTGTCACTTGTGAGTATTCCCCAGTTTTTTCATATAATTTTGCAAACAGAGCCTACATCATATGTGTACTTCAGACCAAATCTGAGTTTACTGACAAAGCTCCTATCCTTATAGGCACTAGAAGCACATCTAGAGAAGTATGGGACAGCAATGGTTTTTCTATCCTTGACCACCCTCTCTTTATGCTATATCAGAAGGTCATTCTTATAGCCCCTTTTCATAGGTTGGTACTAGGCTATTGGCCCTCGGGCCTATTCAAGTCTAGCCATAACAATTCCCTGGATATTTCTTCCCACAATATTTACTTCCCTGGACCCCTGTCTAACAGGGCGACTGACATGATCCCCGGGGTGAATTTCCTATATCCCATCCAATTGTCAGAGTTCCTTTTGAAGAGGGGCAAAGATGAGCTCTGCTTGACATGTATGGGCAGTCTATTCCAGAGTCTGGGAATCTCTGGGTCAGGAACCTATCCCTCCAACATGTTTTGTTCATTGTGATGACAAGGTTTAGATCCCTGGAGCGTGTGGCTCTGAGGGATTGGGATTTCTTTAAGTGTAACATGTCCAACAGCTCTGGGTTTGACATGGCCTTGTATGTTAAGCAGAGATCACCTCTGAGTAGACGATATGCCACAGAGTATAGCTGGAGTTTTTTTTAGATGGTCAGCATAGGGCATCTGCTTTAGGCCTGTGATTCTTTTAGTGAGGTATTTCTGCGGCCTTTCCAGTTGTTGCAGATGTCTTGAGAGGTACATACCAAATGGGGCGTTGTATTCTACAATGGGTCTAATGAGGTAGCCATGAATCACAAAGATTATAATTTGAGTATGTTTGCCATGCTGAATGAAGATACAACATATGTACAGAACAGCATGGAGAGGGTAAGATCTATTATTGATTATGTACATAGTGCTTTATATGAATTATTTATGGAAACTTCCATTGACTGTGACTTGTTAGATTTTTTGTATGTGACTGAACCCTACGTTTGATTGTGTCTGGGGCAGGATGGGTCACACAAACATGTTCTTTATATGTGGAAAGTAAGCTTAAGGCACTGTTGGCTTTGGTCTCTGTTGTACTCAGGGACACTGAGCAATTTTTAACTGACCTCTTCATGTTTTTGGAGAGTTGTGGTGATATAACAGGGTTTTTTCTTGTGACCCTTGCTGTAGTGAATTTATTTACGTGCATCCCGAATGAGCATGTCCTTGATACCATTAGAGAACTGTTGACACATACAGGGAATTTCCACAACAGTCAGGTTAACGTTGTTTGCTGCTTGTTGGATTTGGTTTTAAATAATAATTTTTTTTGTATGGTGGCTGCTTTTATGCACAAAAATAGGGGGTGGCCATGGGCACCCCCTGTGCAAATTCATATGCAAATGCAGTAATGAACACATGGAAGGAACAATTTGTGCTTAATAATAACAATATATACAGACTACACATTAGATTTTACCGTTGTTTTGTGGACGATGTTTTTATCTTGTGGGGAGGGGCCAAGAAGAATTGTATGGTTTTCTTCACTACATTAACCATACTACTGAATTTTTGAAGTTTACCATGTCCATGTCACAGAAAAGGATAGATTTCTTGGATGTACGATTAATGCTTAACCAAGTGGGTCAGATAGATACCAATTTATTCCAAAAGGAATGTTGGAAAAATAGTTACTTGTTCTTTGATAGTATGCACCCCAGGCATATATATATCCTAGTGTAATAAGAGGCCAATACATGAGAGCCTCTAGGTTATGCACACAAGAGGAAGCATTTCATAAAAACATTGATGCATTGAGTCAACATTTTTTGAAAAGGGGCTATAAGAAGGACCTTCTGATACAGCATAAAGAGAGGATGGTCAAGGATAGAAAAAACATTGCTGCCCCATACTTCTCTAGACGTGCTTCTAGTGCCCATAAGGATAGGAGATTTGTCAGTAAACTCAGATTTGGTCTGAAGTACACAAATTATATAGGCCCTGTTTGTAATATTACACAAAAAAACTGGGAAATACTCACAAATGACAACAAGACAGCTGAAATAATTGGGAACAATCCTTCCTTTATGTACAGAAATCGTTTAAACGTAAAAAGACAACTGTGCACAGGGAACTGTAATACTAGGTCAAATAACTTTCTATCTGCCAGACTTGGTACATACAGTTGCAGGTATCGCAGAGCCTATACATATATTTCACAGGAACAAGTGTTTAAACATCCATGGATGAAATATATTTTTAGTCCGAGATTCTATGCAGATTGTAGTACAGCAAATGTGATTTACTTGGCCACATGCAAGTCCTGCACAGGATTCTATATTGTTAAGACAAATACAAGATTAAACAGTAGAATATTTAGTCATTCTTCGGACTTGCAGTATGAACAATGCACTAGCTAAACATATTAAAGAAAATGCAGGACATGAGTTTGTTTTTTTGAGTACTACAAATAGTTCATGTGGGTCACCAGTGGGGGGTGATCTCGCTAACTATACTGAAACAGTAAAACTTAAATGGATCTTGAGGCTACAGGCTGATAAACATCCTGGTATCAATGCTTGTGTCTCTTTAAAACCTGCATTGAAAGGGAGGAAATTGGTTTAATGAAGCGCTGAATTAACATAGTTGATTGAACATCTAACTGTTTTTAAACTGAGTTATGACTTTGTGTTTTTATGATCTGAAGAAGCATTGGTTTTACAATGTGAAAGCGCTTATCTGGTCCATTTTTACAAATAAATACTTTTATTGCGTGAAGCTGTGGTGTTCCTGCCAGTTTTTATGCTTTGGATAGGCAATTTAAACAGCAAGGAGCCACCAAAGAGTATTTTATAAAGCAATAAGGAGAATCTAAAAAGAAAGGAAAGGTCTCTAAAGGTCAAGGACAGTCCTTTTAGTCACCATGACTATTTTCATGTTCAGGCTCTTCCCCTTTACCACTCTGGCAACCTCTCAGTCTCACTGAAGCTTTGTCTCCCTTTGTAGCATCAGATGGTTTCAGAGAGATGGATTTTAAATGTAATCCAGTAGAGGTACACTTGGCAGTAAGAATCCTTTTCAAGGGAATTCCTTCTTATCCAGCAAATCACATCTCTTTCCTGTCATTTTGCAGCATGCCTGCTATGTCTTTGTATTTTATTTACTGCTTTTATTTCCTGTTTTGAGAACTCTGTAGGCCACCTACCCATTCCTGTTGTGCTTTTTAAACTTGATAGCTTTTGAGTTGCCTGCCCCTACTGTAAATTTGGCTTTAGAAGCTCCTCCTTATCTTATCTTATCTACTCATTCTGCTGGGCACTGAAATATCGAACTGGGAAGGCCCTTCCCTTAACCTCCTAAAGCCTGTGTAAGCCCCTATTTCATATCACCCAGTTGCAATATTCAAGACTGTTACTCTATTCTTTGCAGATTGGTTTTGAAATCTGTAACTTCTGGGACTAGACTGCCAATTACTGGAGAACCTGGGAACTTCTTTTACAGGAGTCAGCTTGGGATTAATGCTTCTATTAGAAAGAGCAGAGAGACATTATATTATTTCTGAAGACTGCTGCTCTATTTTCAAATGATTTACTGCATTTTTCTGCATTTCATCTATGGAAAGTGTGTTAGCTTTTCCTTGGTCTAGCTTTTGCAAGTGTGCTTTGAAATCACCTTAAATTGTGTGTTCCTTATTGCTGGTTTGTCTGTCTTTGAATTGTCTTATGTGTATTTGTTGCAGCTAGTTGTTTGATTTGTTTCTGGTCCCTTTTCACTTTTGGCTAACTAAAGAGTGGTTTTCACTGTGACTGCAAGTATATTGGCAGTAGAAAGGTAGCCTGGTCTGTCCGAGTTGGGAAATAAACAGGCTTAAAATGAGATTATTTCTTTGACCACAGTGATTTTTAGTTGGTTTAGTCATGCCTTTGAATTTATAAATTCTGCTGTTTGTGATTCAGCAGCATTTAGTGGTGCCTTGTATAGACATACTCACTTAGAAACAAAATTTTCCTTATAAAACTTCCCCTGTAACTTTACCTAGTACTAGTTACGTAAAGAGAAACTCATTTGCTCGCTGAGGAGCACTGCCTCACAAATTGTCATGCATAGCCTAGCTGTCGTTCTATCTTACAGCTTCCAAGTTAGCCTGCTGTAAACCCCTGTTGTACCATCCTTTTGTCGTTCACCTAAAACAGACCTGATACCATGGATGGGCACTTTCTCAGTTTCTCCACTGCCATCTTACTAGATATAGACTTCCTGAGGTAATTTGGGAATTGTCTCATGTTCACTGACAACCACCCAGTCCTTAGAGAAATGGATAAGAGTATGTGAGAGATGTAATTGCACTGTCACCGGAGGCACTACTATCACACAAAAGCATTCAAAATAACAATCACGTTGTCAGTAAAGTAAGCATTACATCCACCTCACAAACTACTGACCCAACACATAGACCAACATATGCTGAGGCACTTAAATGCATCATTTCTAAATCCCAAAGACCTCCTAGAAATTCTTCCTACAAAAAGAATCCTCAGCAACTCCAGAAGCACTCCATCAAAACAAAACTAGCACAGTGCATGCAAACACACCTTTTGGAGCGTCAACTACATAGCCCGTAAGGCAACCCAACACACTACACAGTATTTTAGTTATAAGAGGCTCCATTGTGAGACATAAAGATGTCCCACTAACCAGGCAGAATAAGGAGAAAATTACCATCAGTTCTCTGTCAGGGGTCAGGATCTGCCAAGTCACACAATCTCTGCATTCCACGAGTACCAGCATAACTGTTGTAGTCTATGTGGGTGTAAATGACCTGAGAAGTACTCCCTGGATTATATGCAGAAAGACATTATGGAACTATCAGACTGTGTGTACCAGGCTGGTATGTACCTCGTACTGTATATCATTCTTCTTTCACCAAGGATGATGCCACAATGTGAACAAATAATGAGTTGCTTCGATAATTGGCTTAGTTTTTGGTGTCATTCAAATAAGTACAGTATTTGTCAGCTTAGGAAGATATGGTCAACAGGCCATGTTGCATTGCCAAGGATGGTCTGCACCAGTCCTGTCTAGCCTTTCGAATATTCTCTAAAACATTGTCCTCTCCCATAGTGCCTTTTTAGGTAATGCCAAACCTTCCATCATAGTAAAACCAACCCAAGGTATTACTGCTCAGTGCCAGCAGCCTAAACAAGAAGCTCCACTCCCACCTCCTCATCCTGGAAAATGCAGACATCTGAGCAGTTACTGAAACATGATTTAAAGCTACAGAGAGCACTCTGGCATTACAGGGCTATAATACCCTCCACACATTTAAGCCAGCTACTACACAGGCAGCATCTTGAGGTGTAGGTGTCTCAGTCTATATCAACAACAAACTCCCCTTGAGATTAGTCAAACAAGATGATGCACTTGAGCTTTCTTCCCCATGTTCAGATTTCCATAGGAAGATCCATATATTTTTGCAAGCTATAGCTCACTGTATTACCAAAGACATCCATAGCAACTTCTTGGACTTACTGGAGGCTATCAGCATTTAACCCAATACCATATTCATTGGCATCTAGATAGTCCATACACTCACTGGGGGTGCAAACATATGAGAATTCTTTATCCCTCCTAGTTTAGTGTTGTTTCTGGTAAGGTCAGACTGCAAAGCTGTCTGCTTCATACTAAAAATTAATGGTGTGACTCTTGTTAACATGCAAGAACTATGCTAAGGTAGACTTCCTGCTACTAAGTGATAACCTGTCAAAATTTCAAGCACCCCCAAACCCTAACAACACATCTGCCTGTGTTGAAATGTTTACAGAAACCTTGTACAATCATTGTCAATAAATAGACAGAAACAGCTGTGCCCACCAGAAATCAATCCAGAGCTAACTCAAAAAACAAACCACCCAGGTGGAATCCAAATATAAACAAGTTTTAGAATAAAACAAAAGTAAAAAAGTCATAGCTAATATAGGAAGTGCTATACCTAAAACTAATGTCTTTGGGCTTTTCCCGGTTAGGGGTCGCCACAGCAGAACTCCAGTCCGCTAATGATTGGCAGTTGATTTTTACAGTGCCGAGGTGCCAGGCCAACACCCAACCTTCAAAGAAGGCACATCCATTAATGCACGTATCTACCTGCATGTCTTTAAGTGTCACGACCGTATGGAGGACATGCAGACTCCACACAGAAGGCGCTCCAGCTGAGAATCGAACTGGAGAACCTTCTGCTGTGATACAACAATGCTAACCGCTGCACCACCACGGCCATCATAAGAAGTGCTATAACTAGCATGATAAAAACAGTGTAATTGAGCTAAACAAACAACTAAGAGGGCAAATTAAGTCTCCTAAAACCAGATTTGAATTAAAGATAGCCTCCCAATTGGACAACCACAAGGCTTTCTTTAGCTATGTTCAAAACCTCAAAAGGCTGCACACAGCAGGGTGTAGAACTGATTATAAATGGAGCCACCTACATGGATCCGAAAGAAGTAGCAAATCGTCTGGCTACAAATTCAGGTCCAGTGTTACCCCCAGCCACCCTCCACAACATACCATCAAATATTACCTCTAATACCCAACACACACACTATTGTTTGGAATCAGGTCCTAGATGTTCTCAGTAAGGCCATAAATCACTGCCTAAGTGACTCCAGTAATATCACAAGATGCCTCCCTAAATAGCCTGAAACATGACCTATCAGACCACTGAAGTCGTGGTTTAACCATAGCCTCCAGACAGGTTTTGTGCCTCATGAATGGAGAACTGCCACGATCATCCCTCTACATAAGGGCAGGCTGTCAGTGGACCCTGAGAATTACAGACCCATCAGTGTTCATCATATTGATCACTGCTGCAGTAGCCTTAGCTATATGGGTTATATCCTGACAAGGATATAACATCTGGGCAGCTACCAAAGCTTCAGGGCACCTTCCACACACTTAAGCCATTAGGCAGCTCAAGGCTCCAGGCTCCAGGCTTGACCACCAAGCCTTTCAGAACATTGCTGGGCAGATAAGTTCCCTTTGGGACAAACCTTCAATATGTAAAAATGTATTGTTTAATTGTACTTTCCTGGTTAGGAAGTTATTTTTCTTCTATAAGTTTGTTTTTTTGGACTGTTTTGAGATTTAATTGTACTTTTAAACAGAAGCACACTTTTTTCCTCTCCATTTAAAAGTTGTTAAAACAGTTTAAAACTATCTTTTTGTCTGAAAATTGTGTTTATATTACTTTTTTGGCTAGCAGAGTATATTAAAGCGTGTTTCATTTTTTTTTTATTGGGAAAAAGTATTTCTACAACTTTAAATTGTTACCAGCTTGTGATACTTGTTTTCTCTATGAAAGAGACACCATTTGTGTCTTGACCATGGAACAAACTATCAGTCCCACAGTCAGTCTTTCTTTGAGGCACAAAAAAGAAAAAGTTAAGCTAACAGCTTTTGCCACCACAGCAAGCTAACATTTTGCCTCAGCTGCAGGTGGGTGACTCTGATGTGGCCAAATGCTGGTTCCTTTGACCACTCATCTTTTACCCTTGATCCCTCATGTGTAGCACCTGCAGCCACTATGGACCAGGGGTTAGCCACATTCTCTGTGGCTTTTGGGGCTCACTCAGTGGTCAAGGGAGAGCCTGTTGTGTTGGACATGGGAGGGGGAACAGGGAAGTCTTCTCTGATAGTCATAATGTTGTGCCCAACCTGGAGAAGCTCATGCTGCCATTACCAACCCTGTTGGCCCAGCATTTCTTGTCAAAATGAAACATACAACTAATCATGTATCCAGTCCTGTTCAACACTCACTAGATCTGGCCAAGGGTCTAATTCAGGTTATTGATCCTTCTTTTAAGCTGGTTTCTTGTAAAAGAAAAAGGGATGCCTCTTTTCCTGAAGAGATTCAAGATTGTCAGTCTAGACAGGAAGATGGGATAAATGCAGGGTTTTCTCCTCAGATTTCTGATTCAGATTCAGAGGAGAGAGTGATATCTGATTCTCCTTGTGAGGGTTCCTTTTTTTCTGAGACTATTTCCAGAATGTGCCAGTGTTTTCAGTTGGAGAACACACAGAGGTTTCTCAGTCCCTCAGAAAATACTACAAGGTGTTACAAATAGAATTTCCCTAACCTTCCTCCATTCCTCCAGTGGTGTCAGCACTGCAGGATGTTTGTCACTGCTTGCAATTTTCCTGTTAGTCAGCCTGCTGCCCCTAAAAAGACAGATTGATTGTCTAAAGTTTCTAAATCTTTTAAATTTTTATAACACTCATTCCAAATCTGATCCAGCAGCTGTAGCTTTAGTTAATCCTGCTGCTGCTAAACATTTAGTTAATTTCAGTCCTACATTTTCTGACAATAATAGTAAATGTATTGATAAATATGGGAAAATGTGAATATTCCTGCAACTTTGATTTTTAGAAGTTTGAATTCTCAGGCTCATGTGTTAAAAGTTTATCTGACTAAGTGTGAAAGTATACATAATGTCTTGAAAGTATACATAATGTCTTGTCTGCAGTTTCTTCTTGGGATGAAAAATCTGCCTTAAATGGCTTGGTTTCTCCTGATTTACAGGTCTCAACTAATTGTTTAAAGTGTGTGCATGACTCTGTTGATTCTTCTTCCAAGGCTATGGCCACTGGTGCTGCTCTGATGAGGTTTACCTGGCTGCATTCCCAGATCTCCCAGAAGATGTAACAAATGAGATTTTAAATTTTCCTTTGGATAGAGGTCAATTATTTGTTCCCTCTGCTGCAGAGATTATCAAAAATGTGATGAGAGGGAAAAACTGATACAGGGAATCTCTCAGATTTCCATTCTTCCTTTTCCAGATTCTCTAAGGAAATTGTCTTCTCTAGTTTTGGCAAGAAACAAAATATAGTCTCAGCAGAATGCTGGTAAACAGACATTTAAGAAACAATGTCGGGGGTGGGCTTCTAAAAAGGAGGCATGAACCCCTCCCCCCAAAACAAAGGACAGTTTCAGAACTCATAATGAGTATTTACTATGTCCCCTCCTCCCACCCTGGTATTCCCTTTTTCCTTCAAGAATTTCTGAATTTCCACTTCTCTCTTTGGCAGCAGATAGTTTCAGACAAATGGGCTCTGAAGGTCATGCATCAAGATTACAGATAGCAGTGGGAGGAAATTACTTTTTTCATGGAGTAATTTCTTATCCACCAGAACAAAACTCCTTTATTTCCCTATGCCCTTTAACTTATGTTATCTCAGGAAGTAAAAGAGCCAGTTCCTCCTTCCCAGTTTTTGAGATGTTTTTATTCAAGGATGTTTTGGGTGCCAAAAAAAGGAAAGATAGAAAATGCTTGGAGACCATTTCTAGATTTTTCTTTCCTAAACCAACTTGTGATAGTGCTCAAGTTCAAAATGCTGTCACATCACAGCATGTTACATATTCTTCCTCTCTTAAGTTTTCTGATAGCACCAGATTTAAAAAAATGCTTATCTTCACCTCTGCATTCATTCATATTTCAGGTTTTGCTTAAAGTTCTGTGCTTCTGGATCACATTATCAATTCTGTCTAACTGTTTGGATTATCCACTGCACAAAGTGTCTAACTCCAGTTATACGTCATCTAAGACTACAGGGTATCCACATTTTTCCATATTTAGATGACTTGCTTACCTTTATAGTCTTTGAAGGTGTCAGGAATCTCTCACTTGAATGAGAGACTGCTTACACATCCTGGGATTCCAAGAGGACATTCAAGAGTCTTTTTTGACACCATCAGTCAGGGTTGTGTTCCTGGTGTGTCTTCTAGACACCTCAGTCCAAAGAGCCTTTCTTCCACAGGAAAAAAAATAGATCTGTGTCTAGATTCCACTCAGACTTCTATATTTACAAGGGAATACCTTCAGGATTTTAGGTGTCATGGCATTTGTAATTCTTATCATACCCCTACCAAGACTCCACATGAGAAAGATACAGTGGTATCTGAAGTCTCTTTGGTCACATCACCAACACCCATTATCTTTTCAAATCCCATTTCTGGAATTTGTCAGAAGATAAATCACTTGGACACCGCAAATGTCCCTAAATCCAGTCTCCTCCCACTCCAAAGCAGTCAGTCACCACAGATGTTTTGGACTTTGCTTGGGGAGAAGTGTCAGGAGTGAATAAAAGTGCAAGGAATTTTGGACACCAAGGACTGACACAAGCACATACATATAAAATAGATGCTTGCTGTAGTCAAGGCACTTAACTCTCTGAATCATCTTTGGCCTCCTGGACCTCTTCAGGTTGTTACAGACAATACCACATTCATGTGGTAAATCAGCAAGTGAGGGGAACCAGGACATACCCCCATAGCAGACTAGCTATAATAGCTTGGAATGTAGCTTTACAGCATAATCTCACTCTGCAGGCATACTACACCCCAACAGAGCAAAACTGTATGTGGAAAAGCTGAGCAGGACAAAGGCAGAACCTCACAAATGGAAACAAGATCAGGGGGTCTTCCAAGGTATGATGTTATTTTTTTTAATGACATTACCACAGTTTGAACCAGCAGCTTGTGCTGATCTTAAGTTCTTAACCTGAAAAACTGATATGTATTAGGTTCTGTCATAACTTTAGAATTAGAGTGAGACATGCTTCAATAACTCAGTCCCCTGCCTGACAGGACTATGTCACACTGAAATGTGAAACTGTCTCTAAACAAACCATTGCATGCTGGTTGCCCTCTGATATTTTTTTGTTACACCCACCATAGCAAGGTGAATCCAGACAATATAAAGGCAAATTCTACTAGGGCCTTTTCCTCTTCACTAGTATTTTGGAAAAGGGGTGGACTCTTGAAGTATTCTAGAGGTAGCAACTTGGTTCTCAGACCATACTTACGTGATGCACTAGATACTGGATACCTCTTCCAGATCCAGAGTAGCAAATCTTGTGTTTTTTTATCTGCTCTTCACTTTGGGCCCTAGGAAAAAAAAACGAGGGTTGTTGTTTGTGTCTGTGAAGAACTATCCTGCTGTGCCAGGTGTTTGGTCCTTCACAGCCACAAAAAAGTAGGGAGAGGATTCTGAATCTTAGAGAGACTGCCAGAGGAGCAGTAACAGGGCACTACTAGCAATATTGCCAGTAAGACAATGTGTTCTACGAACATCCACTTTTACAAGTAAGTGGAATTTATGCAACTGTACTTTTCAAATCTTCGGATCAATTGTTCATTTCTTGTGAAAGTAAGATGAAGACCTGTGACTAAACAGACTATTTCCAAATTGTTGTCTCAGGCTATTACCTTTTGTGATTCTCACCACAGCAAAACTGTTCCAGGCAGGGTCAATGCTCATTCTACAAAGACCTCTGCTTCATCTATGGCTTTTTGAAAAGGGTTAAATTCTTGAAGTATTTTAGAAACAGCAGCATGATCCTGTGTACATACTTTTACAAAGCACTATAAACTTGATTCCTTCTCTTGGTCTAGATCAGGCTTTGCTAGGACCATTCTCCAAGGGCTCGTGGACCCATCCCCTTCCACCTCCTATACGTTGTAAGCTAGGATGCTCTACCCTTATATCTAAGGCTATAGCAGCAGTGATCAATATGATAAACATAACACAGTTGTCTAAGTAAACTTACCATAACAGCAGATGGTTGAATGATCACTGTTCCAGTAACTGCTCCCTCCCACCATCCTCCTTATTTTTTTGAGTATGTTGTTTCGCCAGGGTATGTGTATGCGTGTGTGTGTGTGTGTGTGTGTGTGTGTGTGTGTGTGTGTGTGTGTGTGTGTGTGTGTGTGTGTGTGTGTATTGGTATATCTATCTATTCATATATATCTATAATTACTCCTGGCTATGTCCTGTCGGGGCTTAGTCTCTCTCTCTCTCTCTCTCAGTTGGTATGGAAGCTCTGAAGGTCTTGGCACTCAAACCTGTCTTTTCAGGCAGCTCAGCTTGAACTGCCTAATGGTTTATGTATGTGTAAGGTGCCCTGAAGATTTGGAGGGCGGCCAGCTATTGTAACCCTGGCAGGATGTAACCCCTATAACTAAGGCTATTGCAGCAGTGATTATTTGAACATCTACTGTTATGGTAAGTTTACTTAAACAACTGTACTATCTGACTAGTCTCATATGCAAAGCCATGGAAAGAATTATTACTGAAATGATTAATAAGGACATAAAAAAAAAAACTTCAAACACTGGATCTAGCACAGTTTTGTTTCATCATGAGCAGATCATACCTACTCAACCTGGTGGACTTCTTTCAGAAGGTCACCAGAGCAATGGATGATGGCAAAATGGTGCATACTGCCTACCTTGACCTGGCTAAGGCATTTGATACAGTACCCACCTTGGGCATTGTAAACAAACTCATGATTATAGCATGAACCCATATGTTACATGTTGGATAGCCAGCTGCCTCTCCGATAAGACCTAGGAAGTTAGACCAGTAGAGACCATCTCCACAAAGAAGCTGGTCACTAATGGAGATCCTCAAGACTCTGCTCTGGGTCTTTTCCTTTTTGGCATCTACTTCTCAGAAATTAAGGCCAAAGTCCAGGGCCTCTGGCTGACCAAATTTGCAGATGACTGTGAACTAGGAGCAGTCATAGAATGATTGCAAGATACTAACATCCTGCAGGAAGGATTAACTTAAAGAAATGACTGGTGCCAAACCCATGGCTTAAAACTCAAGGTCAGGAAATGCATAATAGTACCTTTTGGTAAGTAAACTACTGTAGGAAATTACCTCATTGATAACACATTCCTAAGATTAGAACAAGTAGTCAGGGATTTGGGTACATATGTAGATAGTAACCTGGCTTTCAACCAACGTGTCTCTAAGGTAGTAAGGAAACCACTCTGTGTTGCTAAACTTATTAGCAAATGCATGGTATCTAGGACTAAGGAAGTCAGTATTCCACTGCATTCTGCCCTCATCAGACCTGTTCATTGAGTTAAACACCCCTATGGTGTGTACTTGACCAGGCACATGGAACAACTGGAACGTCCACAGAGGTTCCTCACAAGAAGAATACTGGGCATAAACAGCATGTCTTATGCAGATTGCCTCAAATCCCTATCTCTGTACTGCTTCCTCCAGACTGTTGAGAAGCAATCTATGCCTGGCATACAAAGCATCTGTGTATCTAACTCCGATATTCCTTTTGCATATTTGCAAAACAAGTAGCATCTTAAATGTCCTTCTCTTCTCTGCTGCAGTATTCTTTACATAAGGGAGATTGCCTGCCAAGCAACATGATGGCCTATCTACAGAAGTCTTTACTGCCTAGGGTGCATGGTACATCGCATGTATTCTGTTATCAGACATAGGCTGTAAAAGTGATGTATGCACGCACCATCCTCAGAACTGAGTGCCCCCGGGAGAACGCTTGAGAAATAGGAATATAGCATAGGTACATCCAAGAAACAACAAATGCAGGGGAATGGAGGGTAGGATAGACTACTGCAACAGAGAAGAGAAGGGCATCTGTCCTCCTATTCATCTGTTGCAGTATTCTACATGAGGGAGAGTGCAAAAGCTCGGGAGGAGAAATAGAGGGCAGAGGCAGTGGCAGAGGAGCTTTCCCGAAAGCCATGGAGAATGGCCATAGCAAACTCAGCCCTATATTTGGAAATGTTGTCTAGTTTGTAATGTTTGGTGAAAGTATGAAGTGAAAACCAAGTAGCAGCCTCCAAAATGTAGTTGGTGTCTAATCCTTTGAAAAAGCACCAGATGAAGCCATGGCTCTGGTGGAATGAGCCCTCACTGGGGAGGGGAAACTCTTGCCATGGTGTTCATAACAGAAGGTGATGACTTTAGAGATCCAGGAAGAAATAGTCTGCTTAGAGACCAGGAGCCCTAGGGCTCTAGGGTGGAAGGAAATGAACAGCTGGTCAGTTTTCCTGATATTCTTGGTTTTATTCGGGTAGAACCTAAGCTGTCTGTGTACATCTAAATTATGCAGGACTCTTCCTGCTGAGGTTTTGGGGGAAGGGAAAAAGGTGGGAATGAATATTGCTTGGTTTAATAATAGCTCGTTGACCACCTTAGGCATAAAGGAGGGGTTGGTGCCAGGGAAAACCCTGTCCTTATGGAAGACTAAAGACTTTTGTAGACTGGTCGAAGTTGGGTCGCTTGGCAAGCAATCTTCCTTATGTAAAGAATACTGCAGCAGTGAAGAGAAGAACATCTAACATTGTGGTAAGATTTTACACAACTTATCTTTATTCGACCTAGGAATTTAAACTTTGCTTGCATCATAAATAGTACATTTTGATGGGACTGGTATGGGTCTCAGAGAATTCCCCTTCTCTGGAGTAAACTTCCCATGTATGTGAAGCAGAGCTCTTCCTTAACCTCCATCAAGAGAAACTTGAACTAGTGGATGGGAAATTAGAAATATACCCCAAGTCTAGCACCTGTGTCTGTAATGGACAGAGGCAGCCTGTAAATCTTGACCTAGATTGCATATGCCTTGCAAAATAACCTCTAAGTCAGATATACTTACAGGATACATTTGAGATATTTGACTAGGCTTATAAATGCCTCAGTTGTCATTAGCCTAGTATACAGTTATGAACCAATATGCATATAAGATTTTGGCACAGGGAGTTATAGAACCTGTGTCTCATGGCCACTTGGCTAAATGCTTTAATTCAAGGATTTTTGTTTTACCAAAAGTGGAAGGATCCCAGAGGCATGTAATGGATATTTCCTTTCTAAATCTTTTTGTCCTTTCAGTCCTTTGTACCTCTGATTCCTTCTCTAGCTTTCATGGTAAAGCTAGGTTTAAAGGATGACTATGATCACATTTCCACTGGTGAACCATTCAGGCATTGGTTATAATGTTGTTGTGTCTGGCTCTGATTATCAGTTCTCTGTCTTACACTTTTGGACTTTCCATGACTCCAAAGGTATCTACAAAGTATCTAACTGCAGTTATTGCTTATTGCACATTTAAGGCATTCATATTTTTCAGAATCTTCTACTCAGTCTAGGTTTTCAAATCAAATATCAGAAATCTTCTCTTGTCTCTTCTCGCAAAGTGATATTGCTTGAATGTCTGTTAGATTCTGCCTTGGAAGAGCCTTTCTTCTCATAGACATAGTAGAGATGTTTCAACAGTTCTTCCTGAGTTTCTCCAATCAATACCATGTATCTGCAAGGGAATTTCTCTGGGTTTTGAGATTTATGACATTGATGATTTACCTGCATCCCCTGGCCAGACTCCATAAGAGGAAAATACAATGCTACTTCAGATCAGTCTGGATTCAGGTACTACACCCTCTGTCCTTTCAGATCCCAGTGTTGTGAATTGTAAAGAGAGAGGTTCTATGGTGAGTAGACCAGATCTGTTTCAGTCCACGTCTCCCATTCTCCTTTCCATCCCATGTATAGTCTGTCACTACAGATGCATGAGACTTTTCATGGGGAGTAGTTTTAAAAGGAGTAAAGGCGCAAGCTGTGTGGAATCCTCAAGACAGACAGGAGCACATAAATGTCAGAGTGATGGTGGCATTGATCAGTGCTTTGAAAGTCTTAAATCATCTCTGGTCCCCAGGACCTCCACAAGGTTACATGGACAATGCCATGTTGATGTGGTAAATATATGGACAAGAGTTTGCAAGCTGTTACTCTCTATGCAGACTTGCTGTGATGGCCTGCAAGATAGCAACTCATTTCAGTTTGACTTTTCAAGCTTCATACATTCCATCAAGCAAAACGTGATTGCATATAACTTCAAAAGAACATGGACAGACCCCCAAGAATGGAAACTTTATCCTGGGGTCTTCCATGAATTGATCCAGCTGTGAGGAAAACATATAAAGTAGATCTGCTTCAGGATTCATTGCAAGCAAGTCTAGAAGACAGATGCTTCATCATTTCTATTGATTGGAATGTTCCTCTCTCTTTCCACCTTTTCTACTAATTTGCAGTGCTCTTTTGAAGAATTAGACAGAGTGTCCAAAATTGTGGTGGTGACTCCCTTTTGTCCAGGCAGCAGTGGTTCTCCCTTTTCATTCTGGCCAAGGGAAATTACCATAGGCTTCCCACAGACTGGATTTACTCACACAAGACTTTTTTTGTTTTGATACACCCCAACCTGAAAGTTCTTCAATTAATTGCCTAGATGAGAGAATTTTGATTGTTTTCTGGGCACTGTTTTTCCTGAGGATCTGCAGCAGATACTAAAAGAGGCAAAAGAAAACCCTGCTACTTGAAAATTATATATGTGCAAGTGGAAAATATTTTATAGTTGATGCCAGCCAGTACAAGAAGTAGGTACCCTCTTCAAGCCCAGTTGACTCTGGTTCTTGAATATTTGTGTGACTCATTGTCCTCTTGCATAGCTTATTCCTTAATCAAAGTACATTTGTTGGCCATTTCAGTTTGTTTGCCCTTTGATTCCTTCTCTTTCTAACCACAGTCAAATTAAAGTTTTTGAAAGGGACTCTCCTTGTTATCTTAAGTTTGTGCTTAAAAAGCTTACTCTTTCTCAGTCTCAGCCAGCTCATATGGGTGAGCTGAAGTTTTTAGCACAGAAGAATGTTTCATTCATTGCTCTGACATCTGCCAGGAGACAGTATCTGAGTTACAAGCACTGATGGTGAGTCCTTTACTTCATTTTTCACAATGGGAGAGTTTCTTTGAGAAGTAGCCATTCTTCTATGCCTAAAGTGGTCACAGGGTTTACTTTAAGCCAGACTATTCATTTCTCTGTCTTCTTTCCTAGGCCCAAGAATAAGGGAAAAAAGATTATTCACACCCGAGATGTCCACAGGCAGCTCAGATATGACCTAGACAAGACTCAAGCCTTCAGGAAAGCTGATCAGCTGTTTGTCTCCTGTGAAAGTAAGAGGAAAGGACGATCAGTGTCAAACCAGACCATTTCTTGGAAGTTGTCAAATGGTACTTCCTTTTGTTATTCTCTTCATAGTAAGCGACTTCCATGAAGGATTAAGGACCAGTCCCCAAGGACCTTGGCTTCTTCTGCAGCTTTCTGGTTAGGCTGCATCTTTGAATGTGTTATTTACTCATCATTCAGGTACAGCTTTGTGTCAAAAATAAACAGGTAATTGCAGAACCGAAAAGATATATCTGCAGAAATGAAGAAATGTTTACGTTCAAGTGTTTTTGTGTTTTGAAGTAAAGAAATGTTATTCTCAGTGGAAAAGATGGTCAGCTATAACTACCAGGGATTATTGCAGATCAGTAGAAAACTTAAAGCATTTTATCCATAACTTCAACATTTTGCTCAAAGCAAATGGATTAACCAAGAAACATGAAAAAGGTACAATGTACTATATGTACATTCCCGGGGGGAAACCTTAAATGTACTTAACTCCTTATTTTATTGAAGAGGAGAAAGACAAAAAAGTAATTAGAGAGAAATGTAGGAATTACTGCAGTCCTAAAAAGTTACCAGAATTTATTGTATCAAAGGTACAAGGTTCTTCAGAGACTATGGATGCTTATGCCACTCAACTAAAGAATGCATGCAAATGCATTAAATTTCATAAGTTCCACAATTCATTAATAAGAGATAGAAATAAAGGCCTTACTGTTAATGGAAACAGTCCTGCCTTCATCAGAAGCTATGACATGTGTAGAGCAAGTACAATTTCACCTACACAGTTAAAAGAATGAACTGACAAATGTGTATAAGATAAAAATGTGAGCCAAATGAAAAACAGAGAAATAAAGAGAAACTGTGTTGCAACAGTAAGAGATGTGATAGAGCTATGTGAGGAAACAGTGTCAGTATAACAGAAATAGAGGCTAGCCGCTAGAAGGAAGCTCATGTAGGTAAAATTCAAGCCACATGTTCCAGGTTGCCTTTATTCATGAGAGGAAGCATTGTCCTGTTCTTAATAAGTTCTCCATAATCTGTTCTAGAAGGTTATATTTTGCAAAGATGTGTAGAGCAAAAATATGGGTGCTCAGTAGAGTCTGCATTTTATTCAACTGAAACCTTAAAAGTAGCTGCTTGTTGGTATGTGGAAGTAAAAAATTTACTGAACATAACCTCAGAAATTCTTGGACAAGAATGCATAACAGACTGTTAGAAAGAAATGCTGGGAATTAATAGGGAAAGTGTTAACTAACATAGTTATACAGAGTAATGCTATATCTGAAGATATTTTTAAAGTATTGGGACCAGATGATACAAAAATTAAAGCTCTGTGCACATTGTCAAAATATTCTAGCCCCCCCCCCCCACACACACACAAAAAAGATCCTGCACTGTACAACAAAAATACATAAAGAAAAAAGAAAACTGTCTGTTGTAGGCATTTGAACTTCCATATTCTTCAGATTTGTGTAAAACTGTAGAAGTCCAGGAAATTGTAAATAATCAGTCAGCCAGTTAGTTAGAAAGTCAAGAGAATGCCCTACAGATTATTTAAATGATGTTCATACAGTGCAAATATATACCCAGTTGATGGAACTAAGAAAAATCATTCACGCCACTAAGATATTTATATTTTATGCTTTAGGCATAATTTGGGTTCATTAGTTACCATTTTATTAATTGTAAAACCTTTAGATGTGCTTAAAATAGTTGACATTTGATTTCCTGTAATAAACTATTTAGTTGCAATTTACTTTTCCGTGCTAACAATATATTTCTAAAATCACCCCTCTGTTTCTCCTTGCAGCTGTCTTCAAAACTTGAAAGTTGAATCTAGTGTTTTCTTCACTTACTAGCATATTATTTGTAACTGCATTATTTAAATTACACTTTTTGATGTTATTCTTTGTGTAAATAATAGCTGTAGGTGATTTGGTCACATTGATTAATGTTGATGTGATACTACCACCCCATGTTAAAATGGGAAAAGGGGAGTTGAGGAGGAGGAGGATGATGATGTTGATGATTCTTGTGTTCAGTAATTTGATATTGAGATTGTACCCCATTTTTCCTAAAAAATAGTAGAACATTCACATAAGTTAATAATAACTCCTTTCATATTACAATGTCCACTGTCTTTCTGACAATCACTCAAATTTGCTTGTACCTTGCATTTGGTAGCAAGCTAACTAAAAATGTTTTTTGCAGACTCCCCATGACATAGGGGTCTGCTCCCATATCCACAATCTTTAAATATACCACCTCTAAATTTTTACCAATTTGGAAATATTTACAAATCCAGTCTGTGTATTTGAGTCTCTTACACTCAGATACACAGGCTAGTATTCAGCCGTGAGCATCTGAGATGTAAGTATGTGAAAGAAAACCTCAAATGATAAAGCTCACCAATGCCTCTGGTAAATCTGCCTTACATCCAGGAACTTTGTGTATGACAAAAAGTGGGTCACAGTACAAACAAGTACAAAAACCACAACAGAGATGTGAGGAGATAGTGTCCTTAGCATTAAGGTAGAGGACTGACTTCACTTTCTTGATATTTATGAAAAATGAAAATAAAAACACTTAAATGTTACAATATTAAGCAACAGTAATGAATGGTCCAAAACTTCAGATGTTAATTTATTTTCTGTGAAGATACCAAAGAAACAAACTCAAATAGGCTTGGTCACCGGAATAACTTAACATTTAATTCATGATAAGCGCTTTTTTCCACCAACTGGACTTCATCAGCTCAATATTTCAATAATAGCATTAACCCATGGAAAACTAATATATATATATATATATATATATATATGTGTGTGTGTGTGCATGTATATATATATATATATATATATATATATATGTGTGTGTGTGTATATATATATATATATATATATATATATATATATATACACACACACACACACACAAAAAGTACAAGAGATCATAAATGTCATAAATCATAATTGACAACCTCTTACATAGTAGTGGGCTTAGCCTACAACTAAAACTAGCCTAATGTAACACAAGTCATATTTTTAGAATCCAAACTAAAATAAGAAGCAGAAAGAGTACTACTAAATCAAAGTTTAAATAAACTGAAGTGCAGAACTAGTAATTAACTCCTAGTCTGTCTCCAGAAAGGGACAGTGTATGATAAAATCTTCTTCACTAAAGGCTATTTTGCATCAAGTTGTCAACAAGATCTTTCCAAAAGTAGTGCTAAACTTAAAAAAACTATTAAAAAGGAAAAAAATCAGAAAGCTGAAATAAAGAAGGGTGTGTGTGTGTGTGTGTGTGTGTGTGTGTGTGTGTGTGTGTGTGTGTGTGTGTGTGTGTGTGTGTGTGTGTGTGTGTGTGTGTGTGTGTGTGTGTGTGTGTGCGCTGGCACACGTCTGTGTGACAACTGGCACATGAATCAAGAAAACAACACCCACTGTAGTAACCTTGATAAAGATGTCATATAAATAATCACAGATAAAAATACAATCAAAATAAATCAAACAAGAAAAACATTTCATCCATAGGGCTTCATCAGATCACTGTTAAAACTGAGCATCCATAAAAACAGGGAAAAAACAGTCAATAAAATGTGTGGAAACAAATGCAAATGACTATGCATATGTATATGTTGTAGCAGAATAGAAAACAAGAAGAAACATTCAAAACTACAGACATAAAAAATGTCCAGGAAAAGTAAACAAAGGAGCAAACATGTCATGTCAAAACCATTAATAAAATAATTTGTGGTCCAGTTTCATAAGCTGAAGAATGCATTTAATTGAACATACAGAAACAAGTCCAGGTGGGTTGTAGAAGTTAAGGTGAATTTGCCATTCCAGCTCCTTTTCCCAAATGACATTAGAGTGGACCCATCCTGATCATGTTCAAAATGTGAAATGTGAAAAAAGACTGACCTGGTGATTTATTACTTTGCTTTGCAAGAGGATACTAGCCATTTTCCAAGAATAAAATAAAACTTTATTGGAGTCTTTCTAAACAAAATAGCACCTCCACTCATATACCTTTACAAGGTTCTGTTAAGATGGTACTTGAGGACTGTTTAGAATTAAATATTTAATCACTGTCAGACGTCTTTCTGTTGGCTAATTCTTAAAATTACATCTATAAGTAGCCTTCCTACTAAATGTTTAGAACCTTATGAAGGCAAGTAAACCGGTGACCTAGTTTATTTTTGTGAATTGTATTGAAAGTTATATTTATTTTCAGAAACTGGCTATTTATATAAATGTGAATATTGATTTCAAAGTCTGGAATTGATACCCACTATGTGATTTAAGTGTGAAACAATTGCCTGCATGACATAATCTGTAGCTGCAGCAATCATCCTTAAGTTGTACTTCAAATACTTTTGTGTGTTTTTTGAAGTCCATACAGATAAGGAATTATATAGTTTTCACTCTTAGCATATTCACTCAGCTCATCAGAGATCACATTACTAAAAAGTAAATCATGAATCATTATTTTATATTATTTTTCTAAAATTAACATTTTAAGTGCTAATCTCAGTATGTACATCATTGTTAGACAATGTTTCAGAAATTGAGCTCACATAATCAATCTAGTTAATTACTACCATTCCAACTTTATCAGCGTTTTACATATGTACATACAAATATTTCAAGCTATGGAAAAATAATGTCTATCTAGCCTGCCAATATACCAAAAAAAGAAGTTATGTACTCACCATAATATTCCATTTGAGTAGTTGTACTTCATTTGTCTTCAACCTATGGGACTTGTGGGATACGGATCCGTATTAGATCCGAGCCGGCAAATATTACTAGCATCAGCTCCGAGCTCCAGACTCTTCCCCTTACCCATAATACACCTCCACTGCCTTTCATCCCCAGATCTTGTTTGCTGAACTTATACATAGAAACCGACCTGATAACATACTTGTGACCTATACTGCAGCCCGTAGGCTGATCATGCGCCAAGGTTCGGGGTAAGGATGGAGGGACGGTTGAAGACAAATGAAGTACAACTACTCAGATAGAACATTATGGTGAGTACATAACTTATGTATCTGAAGTAGTTTACTTCATTTGGTCTTCAACATGTGGGACAGAGTCCCCAGCTACTAAACTCCTGGGAGGCCCTCATGGAAGGATATTCCAGAGCACCGCGGAGCCAAAGGATGCTCTCTTTTTGGAAGTCAAATCCAATTTGTAATGAGAAATAAATGTATGAGATGAGGACCAAGTAGCTGCAAAGCAAATGTCATACAATGACACTCTAGACCAGGAAGCCGCAGAAGTATCCATGGACCTAGTGGAATGAGCTTTTACCAGACCTGGAGGAGACATATCATTGTCCTTATAGACCTGCAGGATGCATGATGAAGTCCATCTAGCTATAGTGACCCTAGAACTAGGTTTCCCCAAAAAGGGTCTATAGAAGGAAACAAACAATTCATCAGATTTACGAAAATTTTTTGTCCTCTATAAATAGAATCGTAACTATAAACATTCAACATGTGTAGCTTGTATTCCATCTTGTTCACAAAATTGGGAAAGAACACAGGCAAATTTATAGTCTGATTGCTGTTGACTGGAGATGCCACCTTTGGAAGAAAGGATGGATTGGTTCGAAGGGAAGCTCTGTCTTTATGAAAAATCATGTACAGAAGTTTGATGGACAAGGCCAGTAATTCTGAAACCCTACTATCAGAGGTAATAGCTACCAGAAAAGCTGTTTTCCACGATAGAAATTTTAGATCTGCAGTTGCGGCAGGCTCGAAAGTTGTAGCGACCAGAGCTTGGAGAACCATAGCAAGGTCCCACGAGGGAACAGGATCTTTGACTGGGGGGGGGTGTAGCAAAAAGGTGCCTTTGATAAAGGCTTTACACAGTCTGGAAGATGCTAAGGATGCAGAATTCTCACCCACATGAAAATGGGAAATGGCAGCCAGCTGAACTTTGACAGCAGAAGAACTAGCTCCATGCTGGAAAATATTAGCTAGAAAATCAAGAATAGTGGAGATAGGAGCCATGAAAGTGTCTAAACTCCTCTGAGAGGCCCAGAAAGAAACACGTTTCCACTTGCTGCGATAAACCTTTTTGGTTGAAGACTTATGAGAATCTACCAAAATGGATCTAACTGAGAAGGGTAGTCCAGGAGTCCTAGCAATTACAGGAACCAAGCCATGAGCTTCAGGTTGTCCAGACTTGGATGAGGCACCCCCGGTCAAAGATCCTGTTCCCTCGTGGGACCTTGCTATGGTTCTCCAAGCTCTGTGCTGCTGCCTTCCTTTGCATGGGTGGAACATCTGGGAAGTGTCTAGGAGATATGCGTTGACCCACGAAGGGGATAGAATATCCTCTGGATATGATTTAAAGCACCCAATGGCCCATTGTTATGGACTCCCACGCCACTGGGTGCAAGGACAATCATCCCCTGACTGCCTCCAGAGTAGAGCAGCTGGGTAACCCCTCAGGGTTGCTTCCCGGGTCTGTCCGAGAATGGTTCTTGAGACCCAAAGTTTTGCAGACCCCCCTCTGCCTCTGGGCCAGCGTCCATTCTGTCCCGCTCTGCCTCTAGGGGAAGAAGAACCCTGAGTGTCCCGGGAATAGTGAGATTTCTGGAACCATATCTTCTTTTGCCCTCTCTGGTTCTGGGAAAAAGACCTTTGAGAGTTATAGAAGCGGATTCCAATGGCAGACAGTGTTTTCCCATCCTTCTCACACTGGACTAGTGTCTCCTTGACGATCTTACTGAAAAATGTCAACCTGTCATAAGGGGCATTGGAAAAAGACACCTTAAAGGGTTTGGTAATTTGACACAACCTGAGCCAGCCGTTATGCCTCATGGACACTTCAGACCCGGCCGCCCTAGCCACTCCTTCCATAACATGGGAGAGGAGTCACATGGATGTATTTGATACCACTTTTAGAGTAGCTATTTTCGCGGAGAACAAAGCCTTGTCCTCCTGTGACATGGAATTGGGTGGAGACTCCTCCAGCTCCTTTACTAGGTCGCTTTGGAGTCTAGTGAGATGGGTCAAGTAATTCAGTGATCGAAAAGGCAGCTGAAGCATACACCCGCTTCCCTAGTTGGTCCATCCTCCGTGACTCTCGGTCAGCAGGGTGGACCAAGGAACTTTCCTGAGATAGTTCCCTCTTAGTGGCTGCTGCTACCACCATGGTGTCCACAGGGAAGCTCTTATTCCAGGATGGCCTGTCAATGGGAGGGACTTAAAATTTTATCGGGTCACTTGGGGATAGGCTCCATGGTGTCTGGTACCTTCCACACCCATGAGGCGATCAAATCCACTAAAGGATCCACAGGAGTGGACACCCAGGAAGTAGATGGGCCCGTGCTGAAAGCCTCCAGAAACACAGACTCATCAGAAGAGGGCTTGGAGGCAGGCCAACCTCCCCGCTGGTGCAGGATCTCCATGATGTCTCCAAAGGAGACATCCTCAGGAGGTGATCTTGGGGAGCCCTCTCCCTCATCTAAATCTGTGTTCTTGGTTAGGGACTCGGGGGAGTCCAGGTGCCTCCTTTTGCATGTATGCTTGCAAAGCACATCTCCAGTGGGGTTCTCAGGAAAGCGCTCTCAAGCTATCTGTTCTTCAGGTAGAACTGTCTGGGGCTCTTTGAGCATGGGCTGTCCCTCTGGTAAGACAATGGGGACCGTAGCCAGAGCCAAGGGGGTCTGGGTGGAGTCTGAGGGAGCAGTCAGGGGTCTCGATCCAATGGAGAAGACCCTTTCTACCACATGAAATGCCGGAGAGCAGACCTCCTGGGAAGCTAATAAGGAGGCCGGTCTTCCCGGGTCAATTGTGAGAATCGGAGCCAGTCCCAAAGTGGACGGAGCTCTGAGGGAGGGGACCTGGCCCAACAATGTCAGAGCCGATGGAAAAGGTTCCACTCCCTCAGATCTGACACCCAAGCTTTGGCTCCGAGAGCGGCTCGGATCTGAACTGGTCAGATCCGAGATGCTCCAGGCAGCTGTCAACATTGAGGAAACAAGTACCATCTGCGCCAAAACCCTGACCAAGCCCAACCTCGGATCCGAGTACTTCAAAGCCAAAGATTGGATCGGGGAAGGAGAAATGGGTTGAAAAAAAGGAAGTGAGCTCCCCCCTCCAGAGGGAGGGGGGCTGGCAAGACCCCCATCTGTATCTGTGTATGGATAAAGCACCTCATCATCTTATCCAGATCCATATCTGATAAGGAGCAGGTCGACCGTGATGAGGCCACAGACTCTGACCTGGTGGGTCAGGGAACTGAGGCCCGGGAGACTGGACATGCCTCCTCTGGCTCCGTAGAGAACCTCGGAGACCGGAGCCGAGGGGATTCACGGGTCCGTGCTGACTTGCTCAGAGAAACGAAGTCCGGGGACTTCATCCTCTTTTCCTTCATCTTCGACTCTCTCTCTCCCTCTCTTTCTCTACCTCTCCTCTGCTCTGCTACCACAGACTTAGATGCAGGAGTTTGAGCCCCAGCCTGGGAGGGAAGGCCAGAGGAAGAGAAGCGGGAGAGGCAGTCACAGCAGCTGCTGTGACTGAAGCCGAAGATGAGGAAGAGGATCAGTAGCAGTAAGAAGACCTTTGAGGGCCAACTTGGCCTTCCTATCTTTTAAAGCTCGGGGGTTGAACTCCGCACAAATGGAGAAATCCACACTAAGGTGGGCCACACCTAAGCACAACACACACAGAGTGTGGCCATCTGCTGGGGAGAGCTTTTGGCCACACTCTGTGCAATGACTGAAGACAAGCATTTCAGCCATCCTATGACAAAGAAAGAAAGCCTTAAAAAAGGACAGGCAAAAACTTTCTTTACTCTAACAGACACACACCCACTCACCACACTAGTCTATAGACAACACTAAAGGGGGAGGGGCACCATAGACAAACTACTCTAACTGTCTATCTAAACAAACCTACACTCGACACCAAAGCGATGGGAGGGAAGAAGGGGTACTTAAACTAACCTAGATCGGCTGAAAGAAACAGAAATTTTTAACTTACAGTAGAGAAATAACCCACTGCTAGCTGGAGCTCTGAAGACACGATGTATAACAAATTGTGGCAAATGATATCTGGTGATGGAAGGCAGTGAAGGTGTATTATGGGTAAGGGGAGGAGTCTGGAGCTCGGAGCTGATGCTAGTAATATTTGCCGGCTCGGATCCGTATCCATAGGTCCCACAGGTTGAAGACCAAATGAAGTAAACTACTTCAGATCAGTTATTCCAATAATAAATGCCCAGGCTGTTCTTAAAATATCTAAATGAGTGCTTGTTTTAATGTACTTTGGTAGTATGTTCCTTGTATCAGCTGCTCTTTCAGAGAACCAGTTATTACACTTCTCATTCCTGTATAGTCTTGTGCATAGGTTGTCCAATGATTCTCTACTACTTTTTAATAATTCCAAACATTCCCAGAGGTAGTTGTCTCTAAATGTCCTATACATCTGAATAAGCTCTCCTCTTAAATGTCTCTGTGAGACACTGTACAAGTTCAGATGTTTTAGTCTTTCATAATAACTTAAATTTTCACATCCATGGATACCCTTGGTATATTTCCATTAACTCTTTCCAATTTACTTATGCTTGATTTCTAATAAGGTTTCCATATTGTTATTTCATACTCGTTTGAGTCTAATGTAACTAACAAACCATGATGTCATCATTTCTGATTTCCTAGACTTTATAAATCTAACAACCTGCAGTTCTATTATTATCATTAACTATTTGGTTGGTATGATTAAAAAACCAGGTCCTTAAATGAATCTACAATTTCAGTCACTGTGTGCTCTATTAAATATTCACCTTTCAGTCAATGTCTCCCATGTCTCATATTCTTAGTTTTTGATGCATTTATCAGCATATTATTTTCCTGTGCCCAAATGATCAGTTTAGTCAAGTTCTTTTGCAGACATGTTCTGTCTGTAACACATGTAATGAGTTTACCCATTTTCAAGTCATCTGCATGCAGACTATAGAATGCTTCAGATGAAAAAGGTAGAGCTGAAGGATGCATTCTAAAGAAGTATGGGCCTTTCACCACACCAATTGCTTTGTAATACTTGCTATGTCCTATTTGTAAGTCATGCGGCTGTCCATCCTGTTAAGAGTATATCAATAACTAGCTATTCTAATTTATGGATTAGTATTTTGTGCATGACCCTATCAAATGTTAGTTTATATTTAAGTCTATATACAGTAAGTTACATCACAGCACAATTTTCTGTTTATAGCTGTTAATTATATTGTTGTAGAAGATCACATTACAGGTGGTTATAGATCAATGTTCAACATATGCATAGTGATATATGGGTTCAAGTTTTAAGCTTTCCAGTTTTTATAATAATGTATCCAAAATAACCGTCTTCATTATTTTTCAATAACATGAAAGTAAACTTATTGGTCTGTATGCCTCTGGGTTTGTTGTACTCTCCTTTCCTTTGAAGATTAATTTAACAAGTGCATGTCTCCAGTCTTGAGGAATCCCCGCTTATTTAAATGGCCTATTGAATAACAGATGCCGAAGTGTTCACAGGTCATTACTACTAGTTCCAACTCCTCCCTGTGCCTTGTTTCAGTCTCCTTGGTTTAGTTCTTTTTCAAAATAATCTCTGTGATTTAAGTATCTGAAGTTACCTAGATATTATTAGGGCAATTTATTGTCCCCTTTGTGGAGCCAAAGTACTTTGCATTAGATTTTGTAAATATATCTATAATTTCTTTTCCACCCGTGGTGGTGGTGCTGCGATAGCATTGTCACCTCACAGTAAGACGCTGTCCGGTTCGATTCTCCGCTAGAGTGTCTTCTGCATGGAGACATGCGTGAATGGGTGTACCTTCGTTGAAGGTTGTGTGTCAAGCCTGGCAAGCCAGTACATAAAAATCAACTGCCAATCATTAACGGACCAGAGTTCCGCTGTGGTGACCCCTAACCGGGAAAAGCCGAAAGACACAAAATCTATAATCTCTTTTCCCTGCAAATAAATTTTAGAATGTACACACAGTTTATCAATTTGCATGTCTTTACTCCTACCACATCTTATGTCTCTATAAAATTATGGTCAATATCTTTTTATAGATATTCTTCCAAGGAAGTGGGTCAGACCAGTCACCAAGCAAGCTTTTTACAAATGGATGGCTAATTGTCTTCTGTTATGTCACAGAAACCCCTTTCAGGACCAATTTGAAGTGCATTGTGTCATAGCTAATAACATTTCTACAATATTTTGCAGGATTGTCAGTGTCCCAGAGTATTTACAAAGCTACTGCCTAGCCCTTCAATCAAATGTTATAATTTTTATATCCAGTCCAGGACAGGATTCAGTGTTGCCATCCTGTTGGGTCTTCAATGAGCTTCCACTTTCCCAAGTGCAATTTGCTTTCAGTAATCTTCCCAAATGCCATGAGTACTGCTGCAACAGTGATCCATACATACTTTGGGCCAGAGATATACAGCGATAAAGGATTCTCTTTTGAGTTTAATCATGGATGTATTTCTTTTCGGTTTTGGGAGGGGGCTCCTCCATCCTTTGGGCATAGCTTCTATACCTGCAGTGACAAATTGTATCTGCCATGCAGCCTTACATCCCTGTTCTGTAGAAAAGTCAGTTGATGCTATGACATCGAAAGAGCATCAGAGTTGGATTGTCTATCTGAGGTTAATTCCCTTCTGTTGTGAATAGTCTGCAACAGTTATTCTAATCAGACATCTACTTTCATGTTGAATGTAGTTAAACAACTGCACTTTCATGGTTATGGAAAGTTGGATCCTATCATGACATGAGGCATGTCTGAGGAACTACTTCTGAACAGAGCTCCAAAATATTGCAGGATGCATGTAAACTCACTCACTCACTCAATCATGCACTCACTCACACCTACAAACAGTCTGGAGGAGTACTAGTGCCTTACTTGTGGCTGGAAACTGGAACACCTGCGAACACAAGGAGGATGTGCAGATTCAACAGACATGTGGCACCCCAGCTGACAACCAAATAGGGGAACTAAGTGGTGTGAAGCAGCAATGCCAACCACTTTACCACTGTGCTACCCTGGTACATTTATTTGTGATATTTTCATGTCTTGTGCTAAAATTATCAAGCATCAACACAGGGCTGTCATCCTGCCAATAGAAAATTAGACCAGATCCATTAAGTATGCTGAAACCAAGTAGAGTTTGATAAAAGCCCCAGTCAAAAAAAAAACATACAGCCATAGCCTATACATTTTCAGCTGATTAATTTCATCTACTGACATTCTGAGAGTTGAAAGCTTTTTATCTGTTTTTATACTATAATTCTTGACTGATTTTTATACTGGATCTTTTATGTCTTTTCTCACAAATAATGTAAATAAGGCAGTTTTGGTAGCTGAATTTATTTCCTTTTGTTATTAAGATCAGTTTGATTCTTTGATTTATTACTGTAATAAGTCAAATGCAGTCAAGTTAAATTAAGCAGTTCTAAAACCATTGGCATACTTTTTTTCCAAGTCAGTTGATAGAGTAAGTTATCTGCAAATTCCATAGTTTACTTTATGCTTGTTTTTATATTAGTGAAGCTGTGAAATGTAATATTATAGCAATAAGCCACGCCTGGGTGTGGGTAATGCTGGATTTACCCATGGTTGCTGTGGTTTGGTCATGAGGGCGAAGCCCGAGTGGCCAAACAAAGACAACTGTGGGTAAATCCAGCATTACCCACACCCAGAAGTGGCTTATTGCTTTTATACAATGACATTATTTAAGAAAAAAAATAATTACTTTTCTTAAATAATGGCATTGTATAATGCCTCCTTGCTGCCCTGCCACAGCTGCCTGGTATTCTGCAGCAGTTCTGATGTACTTTGCATGTGTATGCTTATGCAGTACATCAGAGCTGTGGGCAAAAGCAATGGAGAAAGCAAGATCTCCGTTGCTTTTTACAAACTGTCTCGCTATGTCATAGGAGTTCAACATAGCGAGACAGCTTTAAAAAAAGCAACGGAGAATCTCCGTTGCTTTTTTTAATGCTGTCTCGCTATGTTAAACCCATTTAACATAGCGAGACAGTTTTGAAAAAAGCAACGGAGAAAGCAAGATCTCCATTGCTTTTTACAAAGTGTCTCGCTATGTTAAAGGAGTTTAACATAGCGAAACAACCTTTAAAAAAAGCAATGGAGAATTTTTTTTAAAGCTGTCTCGCTATGTTAAACCCATTTAACATAGCGAGACACCTTTAAAAAAAGTAACGGAGATAGGAAGTTCTCCGTTACTTTTTTTAAAGCTGTCTCACTATGTTAAACTCATTTAACATAGTGAGACAGCTGTAAAAAAAGAGTTATACTAATGGAAAAAGTACGGACGACTGGACCTTTTTCCATTACTGTAACTCTGATTTACAACATGCATGCTGACCAGTCAGCGTGCACGTTTTGGAATATTAATGGGGGGGGTCATTGTATAATGAATATTCATTCATACAGGGTATTATATTCATAAAATAGCAAGGAGTTTTCTAAGAAGCAAACCAGTACGAGAATGGAGAAAAGAGATGTTGTCGATAGTGTTGACTGTGGTCAGGGATACAAATAATAGGCAAGAGGGGGCTGGAATTTATTGGAGAAAATTGGCAAAGGAACCAAGGTATTGGGAGCAAATTACTAGGAAGGGAAAGGTAGTAGAATGGGAAGAGGCCAAAAATTTATTTGGACTGCAGGTTAGATATTGCCTTCCCTATCAAGGATTGATATCAGAGTATAGGCAAAGGGAAAGAAATAGGGGGCCTCCTAAATTAAAGACCAGCATTAGTAGAGTTTTTAATAGACTCTAGAACAGGAGCTGCCATTAGAAAATGAATAATTAGTAAAGCATATAAAACACTGTATGATAATTACAAGAATCAGTCAGAGGAGCTTAGAAAGGATTGGGAAGAAAGATTGGATAAGCAATTCACAATGAGACAATGGGGGGATATATGTATATCTCCCAAATATGCAACAAAGTCTAGAAGATTTAGGATTTTTGCCTGGAAATGTTTACATAGGTATTTTTATACCCCAAGTAGACTCCAAAGAATTTTTCATCAGGTGGATAGCAAATGCTGGAGGTGTGACTGGCAAGAAAGAGGTAGCTGGGAACATGTATTTTTTGAGGTGTGATGAGCTGGCAGACTTTTGGGATTCCCTGCAGGCCGCTCTATTGGAGATGCTGGGTGAGTGGCTTGGATTGGCTGGGGAGATGATTATTTTGAGTTATGCTATGGAATTGGAATTGCTTAGACATAGTAAAGCCTTGCTGAGTCTAATTATGGTGGCTGCCAAAAAAGCAATTACTAGAAAATGGAAATCAAAGTCTAGACCAACTTTACTAGAAGTAGTGAATGTGGTAGCAGAGATAAAACAACTGGAATTGGAATCTTTAGAAAAGGGAAGGAGCAAACTACATAGAAAAAAATGGGAATTGTGGGAAAAATGGGAATTGTGGGGAACAGTGTATGCAGAGCATAAACTTGTTTTAAGAGGCAGGATTTGAAAAAGCTATATAATGCTTAACTGACAATGACTAGAAGGTTTATACGTGATTTATAATGTTTACAACTACAGTTGTTTCAGTGGTGTCTGTGATGTAACGGTTTGCAGCTAAAGTGATATAATTCTGTATGTGTTTCATTTATATATATGTAGAAATTTAATAAAGATATCGTAAATACTGCAAAAAAATATTGAAAGTTCATTATTTTACATTTAACGCTATATATATATTTTTTTTTTTCAGATTGCAGAGCGACTTTATCTTAAAGGTGACAGAATAAAAGATGCAATTGATATGTACACACATGCTGGGCACTGGGAGAAAGCTCATAAGGTATAACTGCTATTAATAAAAAGTTTGATTAAATATAAAATGTTGACAGTGTGGTACCACATGTCTGTCTTTCTCCCTCTCTTTTGCAAATTTGGCTGGGGTTAAGTATCACAAACACATATTTCAATGAACAGTAATATAATTATTAACCTTTCTTATGTGTGCAGATTCTACTACCTTATTTTAAGGAACTCTTTATCTGATGTTGTCTCTTCCATCCATTCCTCAACATTTGGTACTCTGATCCATATTGGATCTGACTTCAGCCATGTCCAAGCTTCAGAGCAAGTTGCCTCAGATCTCATTTGCTACTGAACATTACAGACGTGGTTGTTTGTGCTCAGGGAATTTTGTCGGAGATAAGTGGATTTTGGTTATTTATTTTTGATAATTTTTTTTTCTTCTACATCTCTCTAGTTCACTCTTCCTTTCTAAATGTCAGGACTCCATATTGTACATGGTACATATAGTACATGGTGTGTATGTTTTGCTCACACAGACAACTGTTTTGCAAGCTATTTTCTGAGGAACACTTCAAAAAAGGAGTACTGCACTCTGCCAGTGTCTGATGAAGTCTGAATTACGACAAAAGTGTACGAGTATTGTGGCGTTTATGTATTGTTGAGTGTTTCCTGGATTAAACTACTTTATGACACAAACCATGCTTTCCTTCCTTGCATCTCTTCTACTAACCCTCACAACCCTAACCTACACTACATCCTCACACACATACATACCACTACCCCACACCACCTACCATACAACACATACCTTCACACCTACAAAAACCCACATAAGCTTTCAAATAGCCCCCTCTGTATTTAATAACAACACAACATTACTTTTACACAAGTACTTTCCACTATCTCACACTAAAAAAATATCATGCAAACTCCACATAGACATTTTACAAACAATCAGACTTCATCTATTATTAAAGAAATGCCTTCTTACCTCAGGAGATATTCACCCAAATCCAGGGCCAGGCAACATTGTACCCCCAAACAAACACACAGCAGATCTACTTCTCATTAACCTTAACTCACACAATACATCAAACAAACCCCCTCACTTACACGCATTCATAACTCACTACTCCCCTGACAGCCTTAACTCTTGCAGTACATCAAACAAACCCCCTCACTTACACGCATTCATAACTGACTATTCCCCTGGCAACCTTAACTCACGCAGTATATCAAACAAACCCCCTCACTTACACACATTCATAACTCACTACTCCCCTGGCAACCTTAACTTTCGCAGTATATCAAACAAACCCCCTCACTTACACGCATTCATAACTCACTACTCCCCTGACAACCTTAATTCACGCAGTATATCAAACAAACCCCCTCACGTACACACATTCATAACTCACTACTCCCCTGACAACCTTAACTCTCCCAGTATATCAAACAAACCCCCTCACTTACACGCATTCATAAAACACAACTTCCCTGACATTATAACCGTAACAGAGACCTAGCTAAAACCCAGCACACAGAATGAGAAAATTCTCCCTCCAGGATATAATATCCTAACACTAGATAGGACAGGAAAGAAGGGAGGGGGCATTGCAATTATCTATAAAAATACACTTACTCTACAACCTCTACTAACTGTTCTACCAAAATTTAATACTGCTGAGATCGTAGGCTTTGTGCTACTCCTAAACACGAAAAAGAGTATGAATATTCTTTGTGCGTATATCCCTCCAGGTAATAACTCACCAATAATTGAGGAGATTCTTCAATGGTCAAAAGATAATCTCCCACAAGAGACTATTCTACTAGGAGACCTAAACACTGATTGGCTAGACTGCAATTCTAAAAACCCCACTAACCACATCAACCTGCATGGATTCTCTCAACTCATTCAAGAACCTACTAGAGTAGATAAAAAATCCCATAAGGAATCTATACTAGATTGGACATTAGTAAACTACCCAGAACAAAATTACCAAATAGGTTGTTTGTCAGATGGACTTAGCGTCCACCTCCCAACTTTCCTCCTATGAAAACGTTTTAACATACCCAAACCTACAGTCTATAGACAAGTCAGAAATGATCGCAATGTTAACCCTCTAGATCTCAACACTACATTAAAAAAATGTAACTGGGGACCACTACGCACCCTTGACTTGGACCAAGCTGTGGACTATTTTAATACTACTCTCACTAAGATCCTAGACCTAATAGCCCCCATAAGAACAATTAGAGCTAAACTTCACTATGCTCCATGGCTTAGTAAGTCCACTAGAGCCCTATTAAAGTCCAGAGATAAGGCATGGAAAACTTGGAAGAAAGACAAGTCTTTCCAAACAAAACTATCAACACCTTAGGAATCAGGTCAAACAACAGACAAAGCATGATAAACAGAACTACTACCTAAGCATCCAAAACAAATACTCCAACAACCCTCAAAAGTTCTGGCATGCAATTAACTCCCTACTAAAACTGGGTAAAACCACCACACTAGCTCTCACCTCAACCTCCACAAACATAGATAGCGATATAGCATCCAAATTCAACCAACACTTTACTGAATTCATTAAATCTCTATCTACTCAACTATCCAAAAATAGCTACTCATCCATGTCAGTAGCTCCTAACAACTTATCTCCCTTTACTTTCTCACCGGTCTCAACCACTACAATAAAAAAAACACCTCTTAAAACTTAAACCCACTACTCTGGCAGCAGATGGTTTACCAGCACTTTTCCTAAAAATGGCTGCCGACTCCATATCCTACCCAGTCTCAATCCTTCTCAACCACTCTATACAGGAATCCTATATCCCTCGACTGTGGAAAATCCCCTACATTATTCCTCTTCATAAGGGTGGAAACTCTTATGATTTCTCAAACTACCGCCCCATTGCTATTCTGTCTCCTTTATCAAAGATACTAGAGAAATGCATACACTCTCAAGTCATGCATTTCCTAAACTCAAACAATCTCCTCTTCCCTACACAACATGGCTTCCACCCATACCACAGCACAACCACTGCCCTTCTCTCCATTACAAACCTGGTTAACCAACATAGAAATAGCAAAAGATATGTATCTGCTGTATTTCTTGACCTCTCCAAAGCATTTGACATGGTTTCTCTCTCCATACTAATAGATACTCTAACCTCTGTAGCCTTTACCCCCAACACTATTGCTTGGTTTAAAAATTACCTATCAGACCGACAACAAGCTGTCCAGTGGCAAGGAGTTTTTTCACCTCTACTCCCAACTACCATTAGTGTAACCCTAGGTTCCATATTGGGTCCACTACTCTTTTCTATCTTCACCAATAACCTACATACCTCTACCCTGCAGGCCTCACTAATCCAGTATGCAGATGATTCCACCCTAATCTGCTCAGCCCCATCTCTCACCATCCTACAGCACCTCGCCCAGGAATCTTTTGCCTCAGTAGAAAGGTAGATCACTAATATTCAACTCATCTTAAATCCTAACAAAACAAAACTACTAGTTGGAGTTTTTTGCGTCTGTCTATATAGGATCCTCTTTGTGAGGTAGTTTTGTGGCCTTTCCAGTTGTTGCAGGTGTCTAGTGAGGTACATGTCAAATGGGGCATTGTACTCGATGATTTGCCTAATGAGGGAAGAGTAGAGGGAGACAATGACCTCTTTCTTCTTGGATGCAAAACACTTAGTAATGAGATGTGCCACATAGAAGGACTTTCTGACCACAGTGGCAATGTGGTGGTCAAAAGAGAGGTTGCTGTCAACCTGTGTTCCCAGATCTGTCATAACGCCTTCTGTGTTCAGTGGACAACCATCGATGTGGTAATTCATGCACACTGAGTTTTTCTCAAAGGGGATGACAACACATTTTTTGGCATTGAGCTTAAGGCCATGGTTCTGACACCAGTCATTGGTCTCAGTGAGACCTTTCTGTAGAATGCCAACATCACTTGGGGAGTTAATAATAGCTCCCAACTTGCAGTCATCTGCGAATTTTGTCAGCCAGAGTCCCTTTGTGTTGGCCTAGACATCCGAGAAGTAAATACCAAACAGGAGAGGACCCAGCACAGAACCCTGTGGAACTCCACTCATAACTGGTCAGCAGTCTGACTTGGAGTCAGCTACTTTCACACTGTGGGATGTTCTTCATGTTTCACTGTTGCAGTCATTACATTTGGGTAATCTGCTGGCAGGTTGCCCTCAGTCGGCCTGATTAACAAAGACTTGGGTCCTGCGTCAGTTGCTGTCCCTTCTTCCATGATGTCAGGGGTATAAAACATGCAGCCAACGCCATTACATCAGTATTTCTTGCTGCGCGGTGCACGAAGCAGAAGCAGTTCACAAGTGCCGGTTGGCCAACTCCTGAAATTTTCGTTTTCGAGTTTCAGATCCGAAGTCGTCAACTAAAAAGCTAAGTACCCCGTTGGGGAAACTTTTTCTTGCTCCTTACCGATCTCAGTAAAAGTTAATAATTGTATTACTTGTGGGAAGCAAAGCCTCATAAGGATTTTCATTTGTACTGTATTCCTTACCTAGGCCCTGACCATGACGTACCTTGCTGTCAGTTCTGTGCTTTATTTGATCAATGCACTATCCGTCGTCGGTACATTTTTGCTTCTAAATATTTTGGCTCATGCTTTAATTTTCCAGAAATGACATTGGTTAGCAATCTGACTACCGGAATACCTAAAAAACACAAAGAAAAAGACAGAGACAGGTCGTTGAGGTCCAAAACTGTCGAAGACATTTCTCCTAAGCCATTTGCCAATTCGCCGGTACTCAGTGAGGCGCTTTTGCAGCCCCCAATACCCGCTACTTCTGATTCGCAGGCCTCTACTGAGACCCATTTGGAGTCCGGTATGCCATGAGATGCTTCAATTACGGAACCTGCGGATGTCTCTGCCTTGGATGGGTCCAGAGCCGCTGTGCAGACACTGGCTTCTGAGGGTGTATTCAGGCCTACAGATTTGTATATTAAACCAATGCCATCTTCAATATTAAGGCCAAAATCTCGAACTATGTATAAAAAAACAATGCCTAGGCCACGTGCAGGCCCCTATGCCTAAAAAACAAATTATCAAAATGGCTGAAGATCTAATTACTCTAATCAGGGGTAGCCAACCCCCTTCTAAGAGGCCTAGGCAAGAAATTGACTATGAATCTTCTAACCAGGATTCTATTTCTTCTGACTCTTCTAATGAACAGGAATTGTCTGTACTTACTTATGAGGCCTCTGATGCAGAGGATTCCATTCCTTCTGCTTCTGCCCCTGAGGATTTTTCTTTTGGGGAAACTTTACATACCTTAAGGGAACATTTCCACTGGAAAAGTCAGGATTTTTGTGAATCTAAAAAGAGGCTTAGAGATTTTCTTCTTCTTCCTCAGCATAAGCCTTTGGCTGTACCTCCTGTTCTAGACATTGTTGATGTGTTTTCAGTATCTAGTATGGCTCCTGATTTTCTGCCTCCAGCTCCTTGTAAGCCAGACAGATACTACAGGGTTCCTTACTCCCACAAATTCCTTTTCAAAAATCCTGTTGCGGATCCAGAAACCATTTCTCAGGGCCCCAAGGCCATTAAGGCTTCTACTGCTAAAAATTCTACCCCTTCTTATAGAGATTCCAGGGCGCTGGATAGATGGGATAAGAAGGTCTACACTTCTGCAACCTTGGCAATCAGGGCTTTAAACTGTCAATTCCATATGCTAAAATATCAGCAGCATATCATGGGACTGCTTAAACAGAAAATTATTTTGATTTCTGACTGTGGAAAATAAAGATTTACAGGATCTATTGCATTCAGCTGAACAAGTTGGAAAACATACTTTGCAATGTGGTTTTGATTCTTTGGAGGCCTCTTGCAGGGCTGCTGTAACTGGGCCTGCATATCCCAGTCAGGGAATCATGCAGAAGATACCTCCGCTTCAAAGCAGGCTACTTGCATTACCAGTTTTCTGCACTGCCCTTTGGCTTATCAAATGCGCCCAGGGTCTTTACAAAGTGCCTGGCTCCAGTAATTGCATTTTGCAGGCAAAGAAATATTCAGATATATCCATACCTGGACAATTGTCTAATTCAGGCAGAAAACAAGGACATTCTCCTAAAACATCTGGCGTTTGTAAAAAGGATTCTAACTTGTCTAGGGTACACTATAAACAAAACGAAATCACAACTGGTACCCTCTCAGAAAATTACATTCCTGGGTGCAAGCTTGAATACAACTGCCCAGATGGCTTTCCTTACGCCAGAAAAGCAAATTGATTTGGTGACTTACTAGAAACAGGTGGCCACATAAACCCTGCTTTCTAAAAGGCAAATACTGCAAGCCTTGGGGTTCATGGCCTCCTGCATTCTTTTAATTTCATATGCAAGACTGCATATGAGGAAACTTCAGTGGTATTTAAAAAGTCTATGGAGTCACCATTGTCACAGCCTGGAAACAATGATTCCTATGACACCTTGCCTGCACCTAGAGTTCCTATGGTGGGCAGATGCCTGCCACCAGAACAAGGGACAGCCATTCACACCACCCCCTGCTGCCCAAACCATAACTACAGATGCATCACACTATACATGGGGTGCTCATCTCGCAGGGAAGTGCATTCAGGGAAAATGGAGCCCAAATCAAATGCACCTTCATATAAATCAAAAAGAAATGCTAGTTGTACAGAATGCACTGACAACCTTCAAGGACTACCTTTATCCAGGACAATTACTGATAAAGACAGACAACACCACAGTTATGTGGTACATAAACAAGCAGGGGGGTACACACTCCTACCCCCTCTGCAGACTAGCCATGGCATTGTGGAACACGGCCTTGAGCTGTCAAGTACAACTACAAGCTCAATTCCTGCCAGGAAAGCTCAATAATCTGGAAGATGAACTAAGCAGAAATCTCATGGACCCACATGAATGGAAGCTGGAACCATGGATTTTCAACATGTTGACATGCAAATGGGGGAGCCCAGACATAGATCTTTTTGCCTCACCCCAGAACTATCAGCTGGGCAAATTTTGCATAAGAACTCATCACAAAAAAGCCTGGAAAGTGGATGCTCTGTCCTTCAGCTGGAAAAACCTATCAGTCTATACCTTTCCCCCTCTGCCTTTGCTCTCCAAAGTTCTACTAAAAGTCAAACAGGACAAACCAAAAATGATTTTGATTGCTCCAGACTGGCCTCACCAACACTGGTACCTACTCCTGCACAGTGTGTCACACATTTCACCGTGGCACCTGCCCCAGACACCTTCCTTACTGTCTCAGCAGAACAACCAAACTCTGCACCCTCAGCTCCAAACTTTGAATCTTGCAGCGTGTCTGATCACCTAAATTCACCCTTAGCATCCCTCAGCAAACCTGTGATGGATGTTATTTTGGAGGTGAGAAGGCCTAGTACTAGAAAATGTTATGCTGACAAATGGAAAAGATTCATTGCCTGGAATCAATCTTAAGGGATAAGAACAGCAGTGCTCAACATTCCTCCGATTTTGCAATACTTAACTGAGATGCTTCACAAGGGCCTGTCCTTTTCTTCCATAAAAATCCATGCCTCAGCCATTTCAGCTCATTACAACACATAGCCTCCCCTCTTCTCTCATCCTCTGCTAAAGCAGTATCTTAGAGTTGCCACAAATTTAAGACCACCCAGGAGAGCTCCAACCCCTACCTGGAACCTTAATTTTGTATTGGAGAAACTCACTCTCCCTCCTTTCGAGCCAGCTACTACTGCAGACTTAAAATCTCTCTCCTGGAAAACAGCTTTCCTTTTAGCAGTCACTTCAGCTTGAAGGATTTCCGAATTTCAGGCTCTTGTGGCAGTGGAGCCTTTCTTCATTTTTCATGCAGGCAGGGTATCTCTCAGGACCACAGGACCAACCCATCCTTCATGCCCAATGTGGTATCCAGTGTGGCTCTTAATCAGGCCATTCATTTGTCAACTTTCTTTCCCACTCCACAGAACAAGGGGGAGCGGATTCTGCATTCATAGGATGTACACAGACAACTTAGATTTTACTTAAACAGGACTAATCTCAAAGAAAATCTGAACAACTGCTGGTAGCATTTGCTGTAGGGGCAGAGGGAGAGGCTGTTTCAAAGCAAACCATTTCCAAATGGATAAAACATTGTATTAGTTTCTGCTGTAAGCACCATGGAAAAACTATCCCCCAGGGGATCAGATCACATTCCACAAGGGCTGCATCTACTTCAACAGCCTTTCTCAGAGGTGTTCCTACCAGGGATATTCTAGAAGCTGCTACCTGGAGCTCAGTTTATATTTTCACTAAACATTACCATTTACTACTTTTCTCTAAATCCAGAGCTGGCTTTGCCACTGCTGTCTTGCAAGGCCTTATAGCTGGTCCTAATGCTGTATAATTTCCTCCTCCCAACCATAGCTTTGGGAATCTACCCAAATGTAATGACTGCAACAGTGAAACACGAAGAACATAGTACAGTTGTGTACACTTACCATAAATGTAGATATTCAAGTGTATTCACTGTTGCAGTCCTGGTTACCCTGCCTCCAGCCCCCTATTTTTCTCTGGCTATACCCGTACTTTCTTTTACTATGCTTAAAAGCCCTTTTGGTGTATTTGCTTTTGGTTGGAGGTATATTTTGTGATTTTATGTGATCCTATCTCGCCTACATTCTGACTGATGGGTTCGGAGCCGATCCCTCGGCTCCGACTCGGCACGCTTATGCCAAAGAGCGAAGTCTCTTATTGGCTGAGCTTACTATATCCCAGGATGCACCACTACCAGTCCCCCAGATCTCGTTTGCCGCTAACTTGCGAAGACGTGGTCTCGAGCTGGCTGAGCTGAGTAGTATTTTTACTAACTTTTTTCTGTCAGAATTTTGCTGTTCTTGTCATAAAAAGCTGTTTTAACGGCTATTCTTCACTTTTGTGTGTGTTTGGAGTTTTGTGAGAAACTTTGTTGTGTGATTGGCGTTGATTTTGATTTAGGCCTCATTCATCTTAGGGCCTTCCCGGTCAGTCAACCCCCCTTAAACCTTAGAGGGTTTCAAAGTACCCTTGAGTTAATTGTTACGGATTCTTTACCTAATCGGCAGCTGTAAACCGATTATTAGGTAGTGTCAGTAAATCAGAAAGTCAAGTGGATAGTGTTGTTTTTTCTGTCAGGGATTACCATTTTTTTGCTATAATGTCTCAGAATCCTAGGCCTTCGGGCTTTAAAAAATGCACCAAATGTAATTTCAAGATGTCTATCACAGACGATCACTCTCTCTGTGTGTATTGTTTGGGTGCAAAACATTTACAAGAGTCATGCAGTGTGTGTCACGCTTTTTCCTCAAGGGTCCTCCAGGAGAGGAAAAATAAACTCATTCTTAAGGGTTTAATAAAACCTTCCTTTGAAGAAGCTTTGGCATCCTCTCCTTCTCCAGCTAAAAGAAAGGGCGGCTCGGACCAGTCCGTCGGATCCGACCGACAAAAGGCATAGGCTGGCTTCTCCTTCGGCACCAAGGACATCGGAGCCGAGGGCGGTCTGCCTCGATGCCACCAGTCTCGACTCCTCTGGCTTCGGAGCCGATGGCTGGGGCATCGAGGCGGGTCACCTTCGGCTCCACTGGTCTCAGAGCCGACAAAGGTTGCCCGCCAGACACTTCCTCCTCGGCGCCAAGTCCTCCTCGCACCGATGGAAACTAGTGTGGTATTCCTTCGGCGCCGATAGTCATCGGTCGCCGAGCCGGTCCCCTAGCCCTTTGGGGCCGTTGGAGAGGCCATCTCAACCCGCTCAGTATCCTCTCGGTCATCGAGGATGTCGGATTCGGATATAGACAGGGTGCTCCAAAGACTGTTCCAGTCCCCAGTCTTTCAAAATTTGTTTCGTCTCCCACCCAGTTGGCTTCGGAGCCGATAGCCCATGCCCATCCCATTGCTATTCCTCCTCCGACCGCTGCTCCGGAGCAGGTGCTGTTGGAGCCGGTGGAGATCTTAGGGTCGGCTCGACCCTTACTCCAACCCGGGCCTTCGGGTCCGAGTTTGGTACACGGACTTCTTCGGCTGGACCCGGGTGATGTTTCGACCTATGCTATCGGTTCCGAGCCTCCCTCTCGGTGCTTCCGCCTTGGACTTCCGTCGGCTATCATGGCTCGGGACCGGACACTCCCAGGATTCTGGGGGTCCGGCTTTCAGAGCTATGAGGAGTGCCTTGGCCAAGTCTTCGCCATCTCTCCGGCTTTACCGGCACCTTCCTGGGCGTGGAGACTGGGTCTTTGGCAGTTCCCTGTCCGTAGGCAGCGGAGCCCTGGGCCTGAGGTTACCCCCATTGGGGTTCCTCCTCCTGAGGGTTCTTCAGAGTTGTCTTCAGAGGAACCCCAAGGAAGAGATCGTGCAAGAGGAAGCACTTGGACTCCCCGAGTCTATTACATCGGACACTGATCTTGATGATGCGGAGGGGTCCCAGTCATCCTCGGATGATGTCTCATTTGCAGACATCTTAGAGATCCTCAAACAACGAGGCGGCTGGATATCCAAACCCCCCTCTGCTGATGAGTCAGTGCTCCTCAAGGCCTTTGGGGCTCAGCCCTCTGCCTCCTGGGTGTCTCCGCCCTTGACGAGCTCCTGGATTTAGTTTGTCGAAGGCGTGGGAACATCCAGATACCGTGGAACCAGTCCCTTCTCGCCCTAATAAATTTTGTCTGCCCCACCCGAGAAGGAGTTCCTCACTAAAGGCGTGGCTGTAGATGCCATGGTGGTGGCATCTGCTAGACAACAGGACGTGGCAGAGGCTTCAACGTCCGTCCATCCTCCTAATAAGGAGTCTAGGAGCATGGACAGGTAGGAAGCACCCTGACTTCAGCGGCCTTTACTTTAAGGTCTCTGAATTATTTGGCACATTTTACCAGGCTTCAGAGGGATCTGGTCAAGGAGCTGTCAGATTCCCTCTCGGTAACCTACCTGAGCAGCTAGCCCAGTCGGTTAGCTCTCAGTTGGCTATCCTTACGCCAATTTCTAACTCGCCCATGAGGCTCATTTCAGATGCGGCCAAGGGGCGGTAGAGCGGCAGGCACAGGCGTGGCTCTACGGAGACAAGCCTGGCTCCGCTTGTGTCAGTTTCGGAGGCCTTCAAGTCTTCCTTCACGACGCCTCCCTTTGATGGGTCCTCTTTGTTTGGACCTAAGGTTAAAGACACCCTTACCCGCTGTGAACAAGAGGGAAAAACTTTATCTGCCGTAGGTGCCGTTATTCCACTCCCTTCGGCCTTATCCCAAGGCTAAAGGAGGAGGGAAGATGTGGTTCCGTAAATCACGTCGTTTTCCTCAACAGCAGGAAGATTCCCTTCCAGAGGCAGAGGACGGGAAATTTTTCTGGGAGACGTCCCAGAGGTGGCAGAGGGCCCCGCACTTCTGGAGACCGCGAGTCCTTTCGTGGCTCTTCAGCCTCCCACACCTCGTGAGGGATTGCCCGGCTGTGCTGCTCCGGAGCCAGTCGGGTGCCATTTTGCCAAGCACCTAAAAGCCTGGGAGTCAATCACTCAGGACAGATGGGTGCTTCGGATCATTGCCGGAGGTTACACCATCCCATTCACATGCTCACTCCCACCGTCCAAAAATCCCGGACCCACCACCCAGTCAAAGGGAAATTGCAGCCGCAGAAGCTTTAAAGCTGCTAGAAAAGGAGTCATCCAACCGTCCCCACAGACCAGATCGGATCCGGAAATTACTCGAGGTTCTTTTTAGTGCCAAAAAAGACAGGGGACCTGAGACCAATTTTGGATCTCAGCAGACTAAACCAATCCGTCACGAAATCCAGATTCCGAATGGTCACGTTACAATCCATTCTCCCATTGTTGGAGAAGGATGTTTGGATGTGCTCCATAGACCTCAAGGACGCCTATTATCACATACCGATACATCAGGCGTCCAGGAGGTATCTGCGCTCAGCCTGGGAGACAGTCATTTCCAATTTTGTGCACTGCCCTTTGGTCTCACCACAGCCCCCAGGGTGTTCACCAAGTGTTTGGCAGTAGTGACTGCTCACCTGAGGAGTCTTGGATTCCAAGTGTTTCCCTATCTGGACGACTGGCTCCTGACTGCCACCACCAGGCATCTACTAATGGACAACCTCAAAGCCACCATCTCCCTGGGTGCTACCCTGGGAATTACATTCAATTGGTCAAAGTCTGTCTTGCTGCCCTCTCAGTGCATAAGATTCATAGGAGCAGAGATAGACTCAAGATTGATGCGTTTTCTTCCGATCGAAAGGATCCAAACTTTAGAAGGCCAGGTTCAAGCCCTGATTTCAAGATCCAAAGCCCCAGCCAGGATGGTCCTACAAGTTTTAGGTTTGATGTCTGCCACGGTTCTTCTAGTTCCTCTGGCAAGATTGCACATGAGGATTCTTCAGTGGCTATTGTCAACTCAATGGCCCTTGCAGGACCTTCCCTCAATCATCCCATTATAATTACAGAAACATGCAAACGGACCTTCGCTGGTGGCTTCAGACATCCAATCTAAATCAAGGAAGTCCTTTTGTTATTCCTCTCCAGTGGTCACCCTGACGACAGATGCCTCCCAGACAGGGTGGGGGGGGGCATTGTCTGGGCAGGTTAGTTCAGGGCTCCTGGCTTCCAGACGAAACTCTTCTCCACATCAATGTATTGGAGATGAGGGCGTACTTCTATCCCTACAGGCCTTACACAGGTTTCTCCCTCAGGGCATAATCGCCATCCACACAGACAACATGTCGGTGGTCTGGTACCTAAACAAACAAGGAGGGACCAGATCTTACCCCCTTTGCAGAGAGGCCATGAGGGTGTGGGAATGGGCGGTAGCTACCAGCCGTTTCTTGGTAGCGACCCACATTCGGGAAATCAAATATACTGGCAGACAGATTAAGCAGGACAATTCTCTCTCCTCACGAGTGGTCCTTAAACAAAACAGTAGCAGCTCAGGTTTTCCGGAGATGGGAGACGCTGCGACCTATTTGCAACTCCACTAAACACGAAGTGCAAAAGGTTCTTCTCCTTGACTCCACATCAGGGAGAAGCAGCTATGGATGCTCTAGCACAACCTTGGCCAACAGGGCTACTTTATGCCTTTCCTCCGATTCCACTTCTCTCCAAAGTCATTCAAAAAGCTTCTCAATTGGGGTCCGCAATGATACTGATTGCCCCATACTGGCCTCGTCAGGTATGGTTTCCTTACCTGAAGAAACATGCAGTGGACGATCCGTGGACTTTAGACCTAATTCCGGATCTGTTAATTCATCAGTCGGGACGACAGCATCAGTCCCTTCACTCCTTGAAGTTGACAGCTTGGCTCCTCCACTTCCGACTTTAGTCAGAAGTCATACATTAGACCCGGAAGTTATTCACATTTTATCTTCGGCCCACAAACCCACCACTAAGAAATTGTACCTCAGTAAGTGGAAGAGGTTTGCTATCTGGGCTCAACTCAGGGGCTTAGACCCTATCACTGCTCCTATCCCAGAGGTTTTGAAATTCTTAACATCCCTGTTTAATCAAGGATCTTCTGTCTCTACTATTAAAGTCCAACTAGCGGCTATCTCTAAATTCCACGAGTCCATGGATCCTCCATTGATGAGCAGCAGACTATGCAAAACTTTCATTAAAGGTGCGGGTCTGTTAAGACCCCAGTTTTTCATCCTGCCTCCGTGGATCTTGATTTGGTGCTTCGCACTAACATCTTCCCCTTTCGAACCGGCTGCTACATGTGAGTTAAAATATCTGTCTTGGAAAACGGCCTTCTTAGTTGCAATTACTTCTGCAAGAAGAGTTTCAGAGCTTCAAGCCCTGTCTATCAGACCACCGTACTTGATTTTTCACAAGGATAGAGTATCACTTAGGCCTAATCCATCCTTTGTCCCAAAGGTCTGTTCTAATTTCTGTCTCCAACAATCCCTAGAGCTACCAGTTTTCTTTCCAAAATTCTCCAATGAAGCAGAATACACTCTCCATAAATTGGATGTTCACAGGCAATTGCGCTTCTATTTAGATAGGACTCAACAAATTTGTAAGTCAGACCAATTGTTTGTGTCCTTCTCAGACAATAAATTGGGCAAAACCATCACAAAAGCTACTATCTCCAAATGGATTAGAGATTGTATAACTCAGGCTTATTCTTCTTCGAATAAGCAACTTACAACATCTATCAAAGCTCACTCTACCAGAGCTATGGCGACTTCTATAGCTTTTCATTCCAAGCTTGCTATCTCGAGATTTGTGCTGCGGCTACTTGGTCCAATCCACACTTTCATTTCCCACTATAAATTGGATGTGGCATCTAAAGGGCGAGCATCATTTGGTTCCACGGTACTCAGGAGTGTTTTCCAGTGAGCCACCCAGGATTCAGGTGCTAGGACGCTGTCCCATCAGTCAGAATGTAGGCGAGATAGGATCACATAACATCTTTTAGTTATGTACTCACCATAACTTCAGATGTTTGGGATCCATCTCGCCTACATTCCTAATACCCACCCTCCTTGCCCCTGCCTTGGAGATCAGAAGAGATTGAACGGTTTTGAGTTCTACTGTTTTATCTTGTTTCATCTGACTATGTTATATAAGCAGAGCGTGCATGTGTGCATGTATGCGGACAAACTAGATCTGGGGGACTGGTAGTGGTGCATCCTGGGATATAGTAAGCTCAGCCAATAAGAGACTTTGCTCTTTGGCATAAGCGTGCCGAGTCGGAGCCGAGGGATCGGCTCCGAACCCATCAGTCAGAATGTAGGCGAGATGGATCCCAAACATCTGAAGTTATGGTGAGTACATAACTAAAAGTTTTTAATTTCATTTGCTCCCCATTTGGGGGGCACCTGACATCTGGGGCCGGAAAAACTGATGTAATGGCATTGGCTGCATGTTTTATACCCCTGACGACCTGACGTCATGGAAGAAGGGACAGCAACCGACGCAGGACCTAAGACTTTGTTAATCAAGCCGTCTGAGGGCAACCTGCCTGCAGATTACCCAAATGTAATGACTGCAACAGTGAATACACTTGAGCATCTACATTTATGGTAAGTGTACACAACTGTACTTTCTATCTGTGAGCTAGTATGCAACCCACCTGGTGATATTGGGGTTGATGCCTAGCTTAGTGAGTTTTTCTATGATTCCTGAGTGGGGAATGGTATCGAAGGCCTTGGGCAGATCAAGGTAGGTTGTATGAACCACCTTGCCTTTATCCACAGCTGTGGTGACTGACTCAAAGAAGTCGACCAAGTTGAGAAGGCATGCTCTACCCCTCACAAAACCAAACTGTGTGAGATCCACAGTTTGGATATTCCCTATATCCTTGTCTATTAGGTCTGTGATGATGCTTTGCATATCAGACTCATCAGGCTAATGGGGCGATAGTTCCCAGGGTCTGTAGTCACTCCTCCTTTGTAGAGAGGGATGACTGTAGCAGTGCACCATTTGGTAGGGGACAAATCCTGAGGTGAGGCTGTGATTGAACAAGGCACACAGTTGAGGTGCCAGTTCACTCTGTAGTTCATGTAGAACACACCCAGGGATATTGTCAGGTCCCATAGAAGCTGTATTCTTGGCCTTGGACAGTGTATATATATATATATATATATATATATATATATATATATATATATATATATATATATATATATATATTTACACATACACACATATAACACTGAAATTTCATAACACTGAGTCTATAATATCAAAAATTCAAAACACTGAAAATCCAAAACATTGAAAACTCAGAATACTGAAAGTGTGCTTCCCAACATTGAAAACTACATTTCACAAGGAAATAAGATCCCCCCACCTATAACACCACCTAAGTAACAAACACTTTCTTATCTCGAAGTCCAGTGTAAAATTTGTGAAGTATGTTTTTTGTCAAGGGCCTGCTTATCTTGAAGTCCAGTGTAAAATTTGTGAGGCATTTTGCCATAGGACCATTGTTAAATACCATAACGACGATTTTGAAGGAGCTTCTCCCAGCCTCTGTGGGAGAATGTTCCCCTTCTCACTCTTCTAATCTTTGTGCTTCTTCTCCTTCTTCAAAGAAGCCAGCTGATCATAGCAGAGGTTTGAAATCTAAAGAGAAAGACAAAGAAAGTAAAAAGAAAAGACAAAAGTGGCAAAAAAGTGATCTCTGAAGCCACCCTGTTCTTGGGATGAGCCTTCCCTAGAGGCCTCAACTCCCTCAGACAAGATTCCTGGATCTGTCTCTGGCTCAACCTTTGAGGCTTTCAAAAGAGTGCACTTTTGATCTAGAGAGCAGATCTCCCTTACGATCTCTGATCCATCTTTCCCCCGCAAGATTTCCATGGGTCCTTAGTCTATTCATGCTGTCCCATCTGGACAGCCAGTACCCAACAGCCTTTGCCCATCCTCATTAAGTAACCTCCATCTGCTTCTTAGTTCTGTCTGAATCATCTCACTGAAGAGGTGCGCCTGAAGCACAGATGTAAAAGGAGATACTTTGATTCTCCTCAGAAATCATTGACAGGGGATACTGACTTCAGTTAAGGAGAAGGCTCCCTTAGATTCCACCTCCCCCATGAGGATATCAAGTTCAGAGAAATCTTCAAACTACTAAGACAGAAAAGTTAGGTTGTCCACTGAAGCATCCTCCCAAAATGATTCAGTGGACAAAAAAGTTAGGTTGTCCACTGAAGCATCCTCCCAAAATGATTGTGTACCACAAGGCTTTTTGGGCTGGTCCATCTACCTCTTGGGTGATTCCTCCTGCAGATGAGATAGTAGACCTAGCATCAAATGGACGTGGAAGAAACCAGACATAGCAGAGCCCATTCTCCTTAAACTTGGTAAGTTTATTGTTTCATCAAAGGATCAACCCCATTTGAGCAATCAACGTGCTGTAGATAATATGATGATGGTGGTGGTGGTGGTGGTGGCAGCTCCCAGAAAGGAACTGGCACAAGAGAGTTTCACTGTCCATCTGCCAAACAAACAGTCTTGTGCATTGGACAGGCTTGGAAAGCAAATCTACACATTTGCGACATTTGCTGTGTGGGAGCTAAACTACGTGGGAGATGTCACACATTTTCAGAGAGATTTAACTAGGGAGCTTTCAAAATCTGTGTCCGGTTCCTGAGCAATGAAAATCCATTGGTTCAGAGTTGGTCAGTCTCCTGTCATTATCCAACATCTTGATGCATCTGATTTCCATTCATAAAAGTTTCTGCTAGAGCAGCAGTCACTGGTATTACCATCAGTCGACATGCCTGAATGTGGCTTTGTGACTTAGCAGAACATTTCAAGATGTCTTTTATTAAAGTCTCCTATGGCTTCACACTTTTCAGTCAAATGGTCAAAGAAACTACTTCCAGAAGTGAACAAGAAGGTAAGACCCTGGCCACCACAGGAATCAAGTTCTCTACCCACCCACAGGACCTTCTTTAGGAATAAGAAGTGGGGGTAAAAAGCTTTGATTCTGCAAAAAGCAAGGGTTCTTTCACAACACAGCTCAAGACAGAGCACCCCTTGGAAGAGGGGGTAATTCTAATGGTGGACATTACCCGTGAAGCAGAGGTGGTCTTCAGAATCAAGGCTTTTTGGCTGGCTTCTCTGAGAGGTACTTCCAGTACTCCTGAATGTTGCCCAGCTGCTGCCTGGGGGCAGTTAGGAGGGCTGTTATCCTTGTACCCGATGACCATCACCCAAAATGTGTGTATGCAGGGTAAATAAACAGAGGCTATCTCATTTTATTTATTTATTCTCCTAAATTTGCCAATGTTCCATCCTTGCAAAGAGAAGTAACTTCTTCAGAAATAAGGAAGCTTCTAAAAAATCATGTCATCCATGAGATCTCACCAGACCAGAAAGGATTAGGAATTTATTCAAGGTTGTTTTTAGTGCCAAAGAAAAACTGGGACCTAAGGCCAATTTTGGACCTAAGCCATATAAACAATTTTTATGGCAAAAAAATTCTCCATGGTCACGGTGTAAGGAAGTCTACTGGATGTGTTGAATTGACCTCCTGGATGCATATTAACCCATAAATATGGACAGATGATGCAGATGTTTTCTTTGCTTCAGGCTGGGAACCTATAATTTCCAATTCAGAGCTTTGCCCTCTGGTCTCACCACAGCACCACCCCCAATTGTTTACCAAGTGTATGACAGTGGTTGCAGCTCATCTCTACCTACAGGGGTTCTGGGTTTTTCCCTGCATGGACAACTGACTTATCACTGATTCCTCCAGGAATCTGCTTGCTCAGGTCAGGGACTCCTTACTCTTCCTTTGCTCAAGTCTGGGGATCACAGTGAATACAGCAAAGTCCAAGATCCAGCCCTTTCAGTATTTGGAATTCATCAGATATTTCTTGTATACAAAACATCAGATTACCAGGCTCCCTCAGTCCAGGATTTCAGTTTTGCAGAAGTCACCAGCAAGACTGATCCTCAAACTCTTGGGCTTTATGGCAGCTGTTGCACTCATTCCTTTGGCCAGATATCATATGAGAGTCCTGCAATGTACTTTAGTAGTCCAGTTGTCTATCCGACAACCTCCCTTTTCCTTCTGAGCATCATTGACAAACATTTACAGATATCACATCCAGTTATGGCTGGAGTTGCTTTTTATATCGTAGGGAAATCCCTTTGCTCTACCTTCTCACCAAGCCATGGTGACCACAAATGCTTCCCATCTGGGGTGGTGGGCATTTCCTGGGAAAGAAAGTTCAAAGCATGTGGTCCCAGGCCATTGTTGAATGCCATAAAAAGCTGATTTGGTAACATTCCAGTCTTCACATCAACATTTTGGAGATGAGAGCAGTCCTCCGAACATTGCAAGCATTTCAGGACTCTCTCCCCTCTGTTGTTATTTCTGTCCAAATAGACAATATGTTGGTGGTTTGCTGCATCAACAAGTAATGGGGAACGCAATTTTACCACTTATGTTGCGAGGCCATGAGGGTGTAGCAATGAGCAATGCCTTCACATGGGTTTCTGATTGCAGTGCACATACCAGGGAAGCCCATTGTCCAAGATCCATCCTCCTTCCTCATGAGTGGTCTGTCAGTCCAACAATAGTGGAGCAAATATTCAGCCACTGGATGGCCGACCATGTTGCAACCTGTTTGCATCTTCCCACAACACCAAACTGCAGCCAATACTTTGCTCTAATCCCCCAAGAGGGAGAGTCACTGAGTTACACTCAGGTCTGCATTTGGTCACCTGGACCTGAGCCTTTCCCCCTATCCCTCTAATATCCAAATTTCTGTAGAAAACCCTGGCGAGGAAGGTCACAGTATTCCTCATTACCCCTTACTGGTCTCAACAAGTGTGATTTTCCTTCCTCTGGTCTTAGCTAAAACATCCTCCTTGGGTGCTGGACCCAGCTCCAGTTTTCCTATTTCACCCATTGGGGTCGCCTCACCTGGACCATCAGTCCCTCAAGTTAACTGCATGGTTTCTGCAGTTCCAGTGATTGCAAGACAGTCTTGGTTTTCAACACCTATCACTCAAATTTTGACATCTTCTCAAAAACCTTATACCACAAATGTTTACAAAAGCGAATGGAAGAGATTCTCCATTTGGGTCTCAGTCAAAAATTTGAACCCCTTTTCAGCTCCTCTCTCAATATTCTAGAGTTTCTAGCATCTGTCTTTCAAGATGGAGCCAGATATTCTACAATCAAGTTACAGTTTGCGCTCTTTCTTGCTTTCATATTTCAGAGGATCGCACTACCAGTTTGTCTCTCAGGCTTTACCTTTCTGCTGTATCCTTCACTCATGGAGCTGGTTCCTCTGTGTGATGTAACTGTTTTGTTGCATGCTTTCACTTGTCCTCCTCTGAACCTGCTGGCAAAGTTGATATGACATTTTTATCATGGAAGACTCTCTTGGCCATCATTGCCTCTGCCTGTTCTCTTAAAAACTGCCCTATCTGATCTTCCACAGTGATGGGATATTATTATATAGGAACAGACAGAAGAGACAACATTAGAAATGAAAGTTATGTACTTACTGTAACGATAGATTTCTGTTGTCTGCTGCTATTCCTCCTTCCCCCCATCCTTTTATTCCTGTTTTTCCATTCCTGGAGAGATCTTGCTGAGTCACCTCTGGTTCTGTCTCAAGCCCACACATGTCAGCTGTTTTTTTATTTTTTTAGGGTAATCTTTTTATTGATATTTTGGACAGACTTTATATGAGGTAACTTGCTTGTTGTGAGAGGATTATGGGTAAGGGATGGAGCCCGAGCACTGAATCTGAAGCTTGGAAGTGGCAGAAGTCAGATCTGATATGGATATGAGTACTATATCCATCGAGGAAGGATGGAAGCAGACAACACAGATCTGTTGTTTTGCTAAGTACATAATTTTCATTTTCATCAGGTATTTCCAGTAGAATCACTGTGTGAAAGACCTGCATAAAAGAATTGGCAATTGGTCATGGGTAGTTTCCCATGCCCAGTTTTGGAATATAATAGGGGCATATTGGGCAGCCAACTACGGCCCATGACTTCAGGGGCCCCACCGGACTGCCATACATAAGGGTGCATTTTCTGTCCACATTGTAGTGCCTCCCTCATGTAGAAGTGTTTACTGTCTCTGTTTAAATAGAGAACAAACACTTGCACACAGTGCTGAGTCAGACTGCTGTTAAAAAAAGAAGTTCATAACTTTCTGAAACATAAAATGCACTGTCTTTCCCACATTTATTCATTCATTCATAGACTAAAGCATATAATGAACTTGGTTAACTTCTTTGAGAATGTAACAGAAGCTGCTGACAGTGGACACACTGTACATACATTTTACCTTGATTTGTCCAGGCATTTAATACCATCTTTTATGCTAGCATACTGTAGTTAGTCAACTAAATGCATTAAAAATAGATCCCTCTGTGGTAAGGCATGTAGCATGCTAGTTAAAAAAAGAACCCACAAGGTGCAGGTGACAAGGACAGTGCCAGAGAACATGAAGGTGAACAGTGGTGTCCCATAGGGTTCAGTGCTTGGTCCACTTCTGTTTGAAATTTACCTATTTGGCCTACAGGCTAAAAACCAAGACCTGTGGCTAATAAGTTTGTGGATAACTGTAAACTTGGAGTCATTGTCAAATCCCTTTGCCTTCTGCAAGACCTTACACTTATAAATCCCTAGTGAGTTTTACATGGGCTTAAATTAAATGCTAAAAATTGCATTTAGGAGACAAACTATTCCTCCATCATATAACATTAACAACACCCCACTTCAAAAGAAGCTGTAGTTAGAGACCTGAGAACTTGGCTTGCTAATTCCCCCTGGAGTTATCAGGAAATCCTTCTACTTGCTCCATCTGATCGCCAAGGGAATATCATCCAGATCAAGAGAAGTCAGTCTCCTTGTATTCCTCACTGATCAGACGAGTTGTAGAATACAGTGCCCCCTTTGAGATGCACCTCACCAGATGTATTGAACACTTGGAAAGATGCCAGAAATTTGTAACAAAGGGGGGATCACAGGCTTAAAATCCCTACACTGTTAGAAAAGGCTAGAAGCACTGTCCCCCTTTTCTGTCTTTTATAGGCTTCTCAGCGAAGACCTATTCCTTGCTTTCTGATCAATCAGAGACCCAGTAGTCCAGGATCTCTTGTACATTCGTAATTCAAACAGTTCCACAAGTAACAGAAGAAATCTAAACCAGCTTCAGTAAATAAATAAAACATGGTGGACAGACAGATTCATTTTTCAGTGTCTCCCTTACCTCTGGAATAGAACAGAGCAGTGTGATACTCTGTATTACTTCAAATGAGACCTAGATAGTTGGAAGGGTATTTATAAATTCACCATGGTTATGACTGGCCTGGCCTTCCTCAAGAAGGGAGGTGCAGTCTAAGGCGAGAACTGGCAACATGTAAGGGTCTCAAGACTCAATAATTTCCTATGGTTCCTACAGTTACAATTTTCTGTTTTTATCTAGACTCCTGCTAATATTGAAAGAGTTTGGAATACTTTTTTTTTCGGAAGAAATTACTTGGCCAGATTGAAAAGATTAGAACTTCACCAGTGTACAATTTCTTAACTTTAGACTTTTTTATTATTTCCATACCAGTATGACCTTACTCATGTAAGGTTCATATATCAATTGTGTCACCTTGCAGGCACAGCTATGCCACAGAATTCCTCAGATTCTTCAGTTAATCCATTCTGAAAGTAACTTTAGATAAGTGAACACCAAATCTTTCAGTTTCCCTAGTGTGAGATCCAGATTTGGTTATAGGAATGTTAACTTTAGAAATCTTTAAGCTATCTGACATGGTGGATCTAAATATTGTGTATAACCTTTCTTTTAGGTTATCTCAAGTCTGTCTGTGTAGGTGTGAGTTTGGAACATTTGCTCTTGTTAGGCGGGTAAAACATCACTATTTGAAAATGCACATAGTTCCGTGTGTTATTATTTAGTTAATAGGTTTTTGAGTGGTATTGGAGGTGGGTTTTTTTTTTGAAGACTGTAAATAAAACAAAACATTTTGTAAGATGTGACATAAGCTCAAATGGAAAGAAACAACTGTATAAAAGCTTAACCTGCCAAACAGTATATGCATGTAACACAAGGGCTGGAACTAGATATTTAACAAACAAGCTGTTAGACATCAAAAATGGGAATTATAACTTTTTAAGAAAATTATGCTTTCTGTAATATCTTTAAATGTGAATGGTCTCAGATAAATGCAAAAAAGAGAGAGCAGGGAACTATAAAAAATGTAGAATGTAAATAGCTATGATGTTATGTGATCCTATCTCGCCTACATTCTGACTGATGGGTTCGGAGCCGATCCCTCGGCTCCGACTCGGCACGCTTATGCCAAAGAGCGAAGTCTCTTATTGGCTGAGCTTACTATATCCCAGGATGCACCACTACCAGTCCCTCAGATCTCGTTTGCCGCTAACTAGCAAAGACGTGGTCTCGAGCTGGCTGAGCTAAGTAGTGTCTTTTGACTAACTTTTTCTGTCAGAAATTTGCTAATTCTTTAACAAAAAGCTGTTTTAACAGCTACTCTGTGCTTGTGTGTGTTTTGAAAACTTTTTGTGGAAAATTTGTGTGTGATTGGTGTTTGTTCTGGTTACAGGCTCCCTTCATCCGTAGGGCCTTTCCTGTTGGTTAATCCCTTTGAACCTTAGGGTTCTTGGATTCCTTTATACATTTATTCACTGTTGTATGTCTTCAGTTGGCCTTTATTTTAATTGCGGGCTATCATTGTGAACGGCAAGTTAATCTTTGTAGAGTCAGTCTATTCCAACAAAGTTTTGTCTGTGAGAGAGTTACTCAGTTTTACTTATAATGTCTCAGGCTCCTAGGCCTTCGGGCTTCAAGAAATGCACTAAATGTAGTTTTAAAATGTCTATCACGGATGACCACTCTCTCTGTGTATATTGTTTGGGCGCCAAACATTTGCAGGAGTCCTGCAGCGTGTCACGCTTTTTCCTCGAGGGTCCTCCAAGAGAGGAAAAATAAGCTTATATTGAAAGGCCTTATAAAACCCTCTTTGAAGAAGCTTTAGCATCCTCTCCTTCTCCTGCTAAAAGAAAGGGCGGCTCCGACCAGTCCGTCGGACCCGACCGCCAAAAGACATAGGCAGACTTCTCCTTCGGCTCCAAGGACTTGGAGCCGAGGGGAACGGTCTGCCTCGATGCCTCCAGTCTCGACTCCTCTGGCTTCGGAGCCGATGGCTGGGGCATCGAGGCGGGTCACCTTCATCGGCTCCACTGGTCTCGGAGCCGATGAAGGTTCCGCCAGACACTTCCTCCTCGGCGCCTAAGTCCTCCTCGGCACCGATTGAAACTGGTTTGGGTATTCCTTCGCGCCGATAGTTATCGAGTCGCCTCGAGCCGGGTCCCCTAGCCCTTGGGGCTGTTGGAGAGGCCAACTTGAACCCGTTCAGTCTCCTCTAGGTCATCGAGGATGTCAGATTCGGACATAGACAGGGTGCTCCAAAGACTGTTCCAGTCCCCAGTCTTTCAAAATTTGTTTTGGCTCCGACCCAATTAGCTTCAGAGCCGATAGCCCATTCCATTGCCATTCCTCCTCCGACCGCCCGGCTCCGTGGAGCAGGTGCTGTTGGAGCCGGTGGAGATCCTAGGGTCGGCTCCGACCCTTACTCCAACCCAGCCTCGGGTCCGAGTTTGGCACGGACTTCTTCGGCCGGACCCGGGGTGACGTTTGGGACCTATGCTGTCGGTTCCGAGCCTCCCTCTCGGTGCTTCGGCTGCGGGACTTCCGTCTGCTATCATGGCTCGGGGACCGGACACTCCCAGGATTCTGGGGTCCGGCTTTCAGAGCTATGAGGAGTGTCTTGGCCAAGTCTTCTTCGCCATCTCTCGGCTTTACCGCACCTTCCTGGGCGTGGAGACTGGGTCTTTGGCAGTTCCCTGTCCCTAGGCAGCAGAGCCCGGGGCCTGAGGTTACCCCACTGGGGTTCCCCTCCTCCTGAGGGTTCTTCGAGTTGTCTTCGAGGAGCCCCAAGGAAGAGATCGTGCAAGAGGAAGCACGTGGACTCCCCGAGTCTCTTACATCGGACACTGATCTTGATGATGCGGAGGGTCCCCAAAGTCGTCCTCGGATGATGTCTCATTCGCAGACATTTTAGAGATCCTTAAGCATCGAGGCTGGATATCCAAACCCCCTCTGCTGATGAGTCAGTGCTTCTCAAGGTCTTTGGGGCTCAGCCCTCCGCCTCCTGGGTGTCTCCGCCTTCGACGAGCTCCTGGATTTGGTTTGTCGGAGGGCGGGAACATCCAGATACTGTGGAACCAGTGCCTTCTCGCCCTAACAAATTTTTGTCTGCCCCACCCGAGAAGGAGTTCTTGACAAAGGCGTGGCTGTAGATGCCATGGTGGTGGCATCTGCTACACAACAGGATGTGGCAGAGGCTTCAACGTCCGTCCATCCTCCTAATAAGGAGTCTAGGAGCATGGACGGGAAGCGCACCCTGACTTCAGCGGCCTTTACACTAAGGTCCCTGAATTATTTGGCACATATTACCAGGCTACAGGGGGATCTGGTCAAGGAGCTGTCAGATTCCTCTCAGGTAACCTACCTGAGCAGCTAGCCCAGTCGGTTAGTTCTCAGTTGGCTATCCTTACCTCGATTTCTAACTCATCCATGAGGCTCATTTCATATGCGGCCGAAGGGGCAGAGCGGCAGGCACAGGCGTGGCTCACGGAGACAAGCCTGGCTCCGTTTGTGTCATTTTGCGGAGGCCTTCAAGTCTTCCTTCGCCGACGCTCCCTTTGATGGGTCCTCTTTGTTTGGACCTAAGGTTAAAGACACTTTTACCGCTGTGAGCAAGAGGGAAAACTTTATCTGCCATAGGTGCGTTATTCCTCCCTTCGCCTTATCCCAAGGCTAAAGGAGGAGGAAGATGTGGTTCCAAATCACGTAAGTTTTTCCTCAACAGCAGGAAGATTCCCCTTCCAGAGGCAGAGGACGGGAAATTTTTCTGGGAGACGCCGTCCCAGAGGCGGCAGAGGGCCCCGCAATTCTGGAGACCGCGAGTCCTTTCGTGGCTCTTCAGCCTCCCACACTTCATGAGGGATTGCCCGGCTGTGCTGCTCCGGAGCCAGTCAGGTGCCGTTTTGCCAAGCACCTAAAAGCCTGGGAGTCTATCACTCAGGACAGATGGGTGCCGGATTATTGCCGGAGGTTACACCATTCCCTTCACACACTCACCCCCACCGTCCAAAAATCCCGGACCCACCACCCAGTCAAAGGGAAATTGCAGCCGCAGAAGCGTCAAAGCTGCTAGAAAAGGAGTGATCCAACCGGTCCCCACAGACCAGATCGGATCCGGAAATTACTCAAGGTTCTTTTTAGTGCCAAAAAAGACAGGGGACCTCAGACCAATATTGGATCTCAGCAAACTAAACCAGTCCGTAATGAAGTCCAAATTCCGAATGGTCACTTTACAATCCATTCTCCCATTGTTGGAGAAGGATGTTTGGATGTGCTCCATAGATCTCAAGGACGCCTATTATCACATACCGATACATCAGGCGTCCAGGCGGTATCTGCGCTTCAGCCTGGGAGACGGTCATTTCCAATTTTGTGCACTGCCCTTTGGTCTCACCACAGCCCCCAGGGTGTTCACCAAGTGTTTGGCAGTAGTGACTGCTCACCTGAGGAGTCTTGGATTCCAAGTGTTTCCCTATCTGGACGACTGGCTCCTGACTGCCACCACCAGGCATCTACTAATAGACAACCTCAAAGCCACCATCTCCCTGGGTGCTACCCTGGGAATTACATTCAATTGGTCAAAGTCTGTCTTGCTGCCCTCTCAGCGCATAAGATTCATAGGAGCAGAGATATACTCAAAATTGATGCGCGTCTTTCTTCCTACCGAAAGGATTCAAACTTTACAAGGTCAAGTTCAAGCCCTGCTTCCAAGATCCAAAGCCCCAGCCAGGATGGTCCTGCAACTTTTAGGTTCGATGTCTGCCACGGTTCTCCTAGTTCCACTGGCAAGATTGCACATGAGGATTCTTCAGTGGCTGTTATCGACACAATGGTCCTTTCAGAATCTCCCCCTCAAGCACCCCATTCTGATTACAGAAACGTGCAAACGGGACCTCCGCTGGTGGCTTCAGCCATCCAATCTGAATCAGGGAAGACCTTTGTTATCCCTCCGGCGGCCACCCTGACGACGGATGCCTCCCAGACAGGGTGGGGGGGGCATTGTCTGGGCAGGTTAGTTCAGGGTTCCTGGCTTCCAGACGAAACCTTTCTCCATATCAATGTATTGGAAATGAGGGCTGTACTTCTGTCCCTACAGGCCCTCCACAAGTTTCTCCCTCAAGGCATTATCGCTATCCACACAGACAACATGTCGGTGGTCTGGTATCTAAACAAACAAGGAGGGACCAGATCTTACCCCCTTTGCAGAGAGGCCATGAGGGTGTGGGAATGGGTTGTAGCTACCAACCGTTTCTTGGTAGCGACCCACATTCCAGGGAAATCCAATATATTGGCAGACAGATTAAGCAGGACAATTCTCTCTCCTCACGAGTGGTCCCTGAATGAAACAGTAGCAGCTCAGGTTTTCAGAAGATGGGGGACCCTGTGCTGCGACCTGTTTGCAACACCTCAAAACACAAAGTGCAAGAGGTTCTTCTCCTTGACTCCGGCCAGGGGAGGCAGCTACGGATGCTCTAGCCCAACCTTGGCCAACAGGACTACTTTATGCCTTTCCTCCGGTCCCACTTCTCCCCAAAATCATCCAGAAAGCTTCTCAATTGGGGTCCACAATGATACTAATTGCTCCGCACTGGCCTCGTCAGGTATGGTTCCCCTACCTAAAGAAACATGCTGTGGACGATCCTTGGTTTTGGATCTAACTCGGATCTGTTGATTCATCAGTCGGGACGACAACACCAGTCCCTTCACACTTTGAAATTGACAGCTTGGCTCCTCCACTTCCGACTTTAGTCAGAAATCACACCTTAGACCCGGAAGTTATTCACATTTTATCTTCGGCCCACAAACCCACCACTAAGAAATTGTACCTCAGTAAGTGGAAGAGGTTTGCTATCTGGGCTCAACTCAGGGGCTTAGACCCTATCACTGCCCCGATACCAGAGGTTTTGAAATTTTTAACATCCTTGTTTAATCAAGGATCTTCAGTCTCTACTATTAAAGTCCAACTAGCAGCTATCTCCAAATTTCACGAATCCATGGATCCACCGTTGATGAGCAGCAGATTATGCAAAACTTTCATTAAAGGTGCTGGGCTGTTAAGACCCCCAGTTTTTCATCCTGCGCCTCTGTGGGATCTTGATTTGGTACTTGTGCCTTAACATCTTCCCCTTTCGAACCGGCTGCTACATGTGAGTTAAAATATCTGTCTTGGAAAACTGCCTTCTTAGTTGCAATTACCTCTGCAAGAAGAGTTTCAGAGCTTCAAGCCCTATCTATCAAACCACCGTACTTGATTTTTCACAAGGATAGAGTATCACTTAGGCCTAACCCATCTTTTGTTCCAAAGGTTTGTTCTAATCTCTGTCTCCAACAATCTCTAGAGCTACCAGTTTTCTTTCCAAAATTCTCCAACGAAGCGGAATACACCCTCCATAAATTGGATGTTCACAGGCAATTGCGCTTCTATCTAGACAGGACTCAACAAATTCGAAAATCAGACCAGTTGTTTGTGTCCTTTTCAGATAATAAATTGGGTAAAACCATCACTAAAGCTACTATTTCCAAATGGATTAGAGATTGCATAACTCAGGCTTATTCCTCTTCAAATAAGCAACTTACAACATCTATCAAAGCTCACTCTACCAGAGCTATGGCTACTTCTATTGCTTTTCATTCCAAGCTCGCTATTTCTGAGATTTGTGCTGCGGCTACTTGGTCCAACCCGCACACTTTCATTTCCCACTATAAATTGGATGTGGCATCTAAAGGGCGAGCATCATTTGGTTCCACGGTACTCAGGAGTGTTTTCCAGTGAGCCACCCAGGATTCAGGTGCTAAGGACGCTGTCCCATCAGTCAGAATGTAGGCGAGATAGGATCACATGACATCTTTTAGTTATGTACTCACCATAACTTCAGATGTTTGGGATCCATCTCGCCTACATTCCTAATACCCACCCTCCTTCCCCCTGCCTTGGAGATCAGAAGAGATTGAACGGTTTTGAGTTCTACTGTTTTTATCTTGTTTCATCTGACGATGTTATATAAGCAGCATGTGTGTCTGTGTATGTATGCGGACAAACTAGATCTGGGGGACTGGTAGTGGTGCATCCTGGGATATAGTAAGCTCAGCCAATAAGAGACTTCGCTCTTTGGCATAAGCGTGCCGAGTCGGAGCCGAGGGATCAGCTCCGAACCCATCAGTCAGAATGTAGGCGAGATGGATCCCAAACATCTGAAGTTATGGTGAGTACATAACTAAAAGTTACAGGAGACTCATTTGGAAAGAACTGAACATGTGAATTTGATAAAGAAAGGTTTGCAGGATGGTTATTCACTGGAATATCTGGGGCAAAGGAAAAGAGGAGTACTTGTATTAATTCCAAGAGGAGCTCCATTAGTGATAGAAGAGGAGAAAAAAGATAATAATGGTAGATTTGTAGTACTATGGGCAGGGGAGGAGGATTACACTGGCATGTATTTATATTCCGCCAAAGACTGCTATAGTGGACCTTAAGAAAATTCTGTAAGAAATAATCAGCTTTCAGCAAGGAATATTAATTATAGGTGGGGACTGGTATTTGACCTGCAATAGTGAAGATGCGTCTGGGGATCCAAAAGGGAAAATATAACAAAGGAGGGAGGATTTTTGACGATGTTTATAAAAATATTTGGCATGGAAGGTGTGAATTCAGTACTAGGATTTCAGCATGAAGTTACATATTATTCCCCAATATATAAAAACTGGCCTAGGCTAGACAGAATTTACATTTTAAAGGAACATGTGCATTTAATTGAAGGTCTTAGTACGCACCCAATAAATATTTCAGATCAGGCACCAATAATAACTAAGATAAAAACACAGAGTAATGAAATAAAAGTGAGACACTGGCACTTTCCCACATGTCTGTTGAAGAGAGAGGAATTGAAAGAATGGGTAGTTGTATTGCCTAATGAGCAGGATTCAAAATAAAAAACACTATACAGCAAAAGTTAACTAATACAAACTTTATTTCTACTGACACCAAGAAAACTAACAAGCTAATAAACTTTGTCTGTTAGAAACAGAAAAGTAAATTCACTCTATTCTACTAAAATAAAAAGTTTAGTAGAAAATAAGATTAGACAATACATTTAAAGAAAGTTATACATCACCGATAAAGGGAAAGCTTCATCTTGTCTTCAGTCTCGACTGGGAAGCCCCATTGCAGTCAAGCAGGAGTCTTCATCGGGAAAACAGTCCTGGGCAGTGCGTCCACTCCACAGGTGAGGCTTCTGCCTGAGTGCGGAGAATCCCATCTATATATAACCAGGTTGTTTACCACAAGTCATGAGAATCGGTACTTTCCCAATGTAGGCTGGATCTTGCTAGATCATTCTGTGGTGCTGGCCACCCACCCCAGAATGAACAGCAAATCCTGCCAAGTACAATGATTCTGCAAATTTCAAATACTACACTGGAATATTCCAATACCCGCGGTGGTGGTGCTGAGGTAGCGTTGTCGCCTCACAGTAAGACACTGTCTGGTTCGATTCTCAGCTAGAGCGTCTTCTGCGTGGAGACATGCATGAATGGGCGTACCTTCGTTGAAGGTTGTAAATCAGGGCTGGTAACTCGGCACGTAAAAATCAACTACCAATCTTTAGTGGACCGGAGTTCCGCTGTGGTGATCCCTAACCGGGAAAAAGCCGAAAGACACAAACAAACACTGGAATATTCCAATAACCTTGTGAGTTTTAGTACATTACTAGAAAACTCCAGACAAGTCATGTTTCATAACCAAAAGTAGTAAGCAAGGTTTGTTTCATAATCAAATGTAACTTGCTGAAATCATCAGAATGTTTCGGAACAGGGCATCATCTCCTATGCCTGCTCAAAAGGTTAGAATGTTTTGGAACATAACATCATTCTTTATATCAAAAAGAAATAAAAAGAATGTCGAGATATAGTGAGGCAACAGTCAAAATAATCACACTCTCTCAATGTTCCCCTCTTTCGTATCACGTTCGGCCCCTTGACTATTGACTCACTTATATCCGACATTTAAAACTGTATTTGCTTTATTATAAACACAATAAGTTAAGCCACAATTCCAAAATGTCAACAGAATCAAAACAATCATTAAAATGAATATTGGGTGTATTAACCAATTTAACAATTTGGTACCAGATGTTGACCATCCAGTAAATATATCCCACCAATTGTGTGCAGTATCAGATTTTGTCTTCTTTGCTAAACTAGCCAATTTATTCCCTATAATAATACTTGTCATTTCATGATGTAAAATACTATGATTTACTGCCTGTAAATGTTTTTCAAGATGTTGAGTATTATTTAATACTTTTTGTAAAAGTTTTAAGCTAAATGTCAAATTATGATATTCCAGCTTTGTGCCAATGTAAATGAGTTACATTATCTAAACAACCTACAAAAGGATGCATTAAAGTATACAATAATGTTTGGTTTGTCAATAAGCATATACATTGAGGTGCTATTTATACAAACATTTCAAACATGGGAGGTAATGCAGTTCATTTGCAGATGTTGATGGAATGTTGAAGAAAACATGGATGTTAAGTTGTCAAACTCGCCTTCATTCTTGCTGGATGGGTTCGGAGCCAATCCTCGGCTCTGACTCGGCACTTGCTAAGCTCGAGAGCTAATTTTACCAGCCCGAGGCAACCCTATATCCCATGATGCAAGGCGTGACTATCCCAGATCTCATTTGCCGCTTCGCGAAGAGGTCTCCTTTTACCAGCTCAGGTAAAGTCTTAGTAGTATTTTACTAAAGTCAGTCAGAAAAATTTTCTATTTTCCTATTTCTTTCCCTTAATAGTTAAAGTTAACTAATACCTACCTATCTTACCCTATATACCCTTTCTCCTTTGTATAGGGATAGTTTTTTTTCCACCCTCAGGCCTTAAGCCTCCCTTCCATTATTTTTCTGTCAGGAAGTGTGGGTGTGTTATTCAATTTTTTCTCTTTTATTGACTAACTGTGTGACTGGTGTGTGTGTGTGTTTTTTGGGTGGGCATACCATGTCCAAAGAAGTAAAGGTCTCAGGCTTCAAGAGGTGTGACTCGTGCTGTCAGAAAATGTCTCTGACAGACGGTCACACTTCTTGTGTGTACTGCCTGGGGCCTCTACACCTGCAGGACTCCTGTGCTATTTGTCACTCCTTCAGCCAGAGAGTCCTGCAGGAACGTAGGAACAAATTAATCCTACGTGGCTTGTTGAAGCCAGAGGGCTCCCCGACCAAGACTGGGTCGGGAAAGCCCTCTAAGCCACCTAAAGCCCAGGCAGTGGTTCCAAAGCCTTCGGCTGTGGCTCCGACTCCTTCGGAGTCGAGATCGGCTCCGGCTGGAGCTGATCTTTCAATCTCTGAGGTGGTGCTATCAGTGCCGGCTGGCTCCGATACACTTGCACCAATGTCGATGTCGGCTCCGGCCGGTCTTCGGCTCCGATGGCTCCTTCCAAGAAGAGATCTCAGTCCCCTTCCCTGGAGTCGATTAACTCGGCTCCGGGATCTCCTCTGCTTTCGGAGCGGAGCCATCGTAGCCGATCTTCAAGGTCTTCCAGGCTGTCAGACCATGACTTGGAGAGGGTGGTAAGTAGACTGCTGAAATCACAGGTACTGGCCCAGATGCTCCATAGCCCGTCTCAGCAGATGACCGCTATCCCTCATCCCTCTGAAATTCCTCCTCTGACTGTCCTTCAGAGATCGGAGCCGGAGCTTCTCGGAACGTTGACCGTGGGTGCACCGGAGCCAATACCTCCCCTGTCGGCTCCGTCGTCTTTGACTCCGATCTCCTCCATGAGACCTTCCTTGGAGGGATCTGGTTGTCGGGTCTCTCTTGTCGGCTCCGAGGGGGCGAGTGGCATCAGACCCTTGTCCGACCCCGCTCTCCCTCTTGGAGCTTCGGCATTGGTGAGCTCGGCACCGACATCAGCCTCGGAGCCTTCTCTTTCGGCGGGACTGGGGATTCCTGTTTCTTCGGAGCAGGAGTCTTCTGGCCTCCCTGGAAGGGGAGCCTTTGAGATGATGAGGAGTGTTCTACCCCGGAGCTGAGTCAACGGCCAATTCCATTAGCTCCTCCCTCTTCGGTGCCTGTCGATGTCTCTTCCCATTCTCTTCCTCCCAGACCTAGAGATCCATCGCCCCAGGTTTCCCCATTGGGAAGAACTTCCTCTTCCGAAGTTTCTCCTGATCCTTTGGGAGAACCCCCACGTAAGAGGATGTGCAAGAGGAAGCCCACTGACTCCCCCGAGTCTACGACATCAGATACCGACTTAGATGAGTCGGAGGGTTCCCCACGGTCCCCCTCTGAGGATGTCTCATTTTCAGACATCCTGGAACTCCTTAAGCAGAGGGGGAACTGGCCTTCCATTAACCCCTCCGAGGATGAGTCGGTATACCTGGAGGCTTTCGGATCTCGACCCTCCACCTCCTGGGTGTCTCCGCCTTTCGACCCGCTCATGGAAGTGGTGGCTCGAAAGGCATGGGCGGCCCTGGATTCTGTGGAACCAGTCCCCAGGAGGCCTTCTAAATTCATCACGGCCCCCTCAGACAAACAGTTTCTCACCAAGGGTGTCCCTGTTGATGCCATGGCGGCTGCCACCAAGAAGGAACTTGCCGATCCTTCTGTACCTGTCCATCCTCCTAACAAGGACTCTAGGACCATGGATAGGTACGGTAAGCAGATGTTTTCTTCAGCGACCTTCGCTATGCGCTCGCTGAACTATCTCTGTCACTTTACCCGTCTTCAGAGAGATATTCTCAAGGAACTAGGTGAGGTAGTTCAGGATCCGTCAACTGCTGGGTCCCAAGAAAATATTGCCTCTCAGCTCGGAATCCTAAATTGTATAACTAACTCCTCCATGCGGCTCATTTCTTATGCAGCCGATGGGGCGAGTAGAGCCGCAGGCACAGGAGTGGCACTTAGGCGTCAGTCCTGGATGTGGCTTTGTAATTTCGCAGACCCCTTTAAGGCGTCCTTCACTAATACTCCTTTCGATGGTTCGGCTTTGTTTGGACCTCAGGTGAAGGACACATTGACCAGGTGTGAGCAAGATGGCAAGACTCTTTCTGCCGTAGGAGTCCATTTCTCCACCCCTTCAAGACCCTATCCCAAAGGCCAGAGGGGAGGGAAAATGTAGTTCTGTAAATCTCAGGGAGTCACGCCGGATGCACGTGGTCAGTTTACCCCCAGAGGCAGAGGGGGAAATAACAATAGACGCCGCCCCAGGGGCAGAGGGGGTCCACAGTACCAGGGTAACAGAGAGTCTCTCTCTGATAAACCCTTCCAGCACCCCTGAGGTGTTGCCCGACTGTCCACCCTTGGAGGCAGTCGGGGGAAGATTGTCGCTGTACCCAACAGCCTGGCGTTCCCTTTCTCAAGACAAATGGGTACAGTCGATCATATCCGAGGGTTACAATATCCCTTTCGTGAGATATCCTGTTCCTCATCAATCCCTCCCAGACGTTTCACCTGGTCTAAGGGAGTTGGCAAAGCTGGAGGTATCAAAGCTCCTAGCAAAAAGTGCCATCCAAGTAGTGCCAGCAGACCAAGTAGGATCCGGAATCTACTCAAGATTCTTTTTGGTTCCCAAAAAGACGGGAGATTGGAGACCAATTTTAGACCTCAGCAAACTAAACAAGTTTGTCAAAAAGGCAAGGTTCCGGATGGTCACGCTTCAGTCCATTCTACCCTTTTTGGGCAAGGACAACTGGATGTGCTCAATAGACCTTCAGGATGCGTACTATCACATAAAAATTCACAGGCGCTCCAGAAGGTTTCTCCGCTTTCGGCTGGGGACCAGTCATTTTCAATTCAGAGCCCTGTCCTATGGTCTCACTACAGCCCCCAGAGTGTTTACCAAATGTATGGCAGTGGTCTCGGCTCACCTGAGACGTCAAGGATTCCAGGTGTTTCCGTATCTAGACAACTGGCTCCTCTCTGCCACCACCAGGCATCAACTTCTCAAGGCCAGAGACTACACTCTTCACACCTGCAACCAATTGGGGATTTCTATAAACTTCGAAAAATCTTCACTGTCGCCTTGCCAATCTATTATCTTTATAGGCGTAGAATTAGACACTGTCGGGATGTCAGCAAGACTCACAAACCAAAGAATTCTGGACATCCAAAAGTATGTTCGGATCATACTACTCAGCAAAAAGATCAGGGCCAGATTTGTCCTGAAGGTGCTAGGTATTATGGCTGCGGCCATCGTACTGCTTCCTTTAGCTCGCTTCCACATGCGTCTTCTGCAGTGGATGTTGTTCATCCAGTGGTCCTTCCAGCAGCTCCCCATGCACCACGAGCTCTTCGTGATGCAATCGTGCAAGAGTCACCTAACCTGGTGGATGTCTTCTCCGCAACTCCATCAGGGCCGACTATTTGTTCCTCCAGTCCCGGTTGCCACAGTCACTTCGGATGCCTCTCTGATCAGGTGGGGGGGGGGGGCATTATCAGGGCAGGATGGTCCATGGGACTTGGCAACCCATAGAATACCATCTGCACATAAATGTCCTAGAGATGAGAGCAGTGCTTTTAACGTTGCGAGCCCTCAGCGACTTTCTTCCTTTAGGGACTATTGCAGTTCAGACGGACAACATGTCCGTAGTCTGGTATATCAACAAACAGGGCGGGACCAGGTCCTATCCACTGTTTCGAGAAGCTCTCAGACTTTGGCAATGGGCAATCTCCTCTCATCGGTTTCTGATAGCAACGCATATCCCTGGGAAATCCAACCTCTTAGCGGACAGACTGAGCAGAGCTATTCTCATGCCACACGAGTGGTCTCTCAAACAATCAGTAGTGGACGAGATTTTTCAGAAGTGGGCGTCCTTCCTGCGACCTTTTTGCTACACCCCAAAACAGCAAATGCCCAGACTTCTTCTCCCTCTTTCCACTACCAGGCCATCTCCCCAGAGACGCTCTAACCCAGGATTGGCCCTGGGGACTTCTTTATGCCTTTCCTCCATTCCCCCTGATACCTCAAGTGATTCAGAAAGCTACCGTCTTGAAAGCCAAGTTGATTCTCATTGCCCCTTACTGGCCTCGACAAATTTGGTTTCCGTCCCTACATCATCATCTCTTGGTTCAGCCTTGGCATCTGGATCCAGTTCCAGATCTTCTGACCCACCATTCGGGTCATCTGCACCAGGCCATTCATTCTCTCAACCTCACTGCTTGGTTGCTCCACTTCCTTCCTTAGCCAGGCTCCCTATGATTTCTAATCCTGTGTGAGATATCATAGTAGCTTCTCTAAAGTCCTCTACCAGAAGGATTTATGCTAGCAAATGGCAGCGTTTTTCCTTCTGGGCAAAGTCTAGGGACATAGATCCCTTTACTGCTCCAGTACAGTCAGTCTTGCACTTCCTAGCTGAGATTTTTCAGTCGGGTTGTTCTTCCTCTACAGTTAAGGTCCAGCTGGCAGCAATCTCAAATTTTCATGTTGGCTTAGCGGACCAAAACATAATGTCTCACAAGCTTTGCAAAGCCTTTCTTAGAGGGATCTTTCTTCTGAAACCTCCAATCAAAGATCCCCCTCCACAATGGGATCTGAATTTAATGCTGGCATCCTTGATTCTACCCCCCTTTGAACCGGTTGCTACATGCTCATTAAAATTTCTTTCCTGGAAGACAATTTTTCTGGTGGCTGTTACTTCAGCCAGGAGGGTGTCTGAACTTCATGCTCTCTGTGTCCGTCCCCCATACTTGGTTTTCCACAAAGATAGAGTATCTTTAAGAACTAATCCATCTTTTTTGCCCAAGGTTGCTTCCCAGACCAATATTAACCAATCTATTGATTTGCCAGTTTTTTTCCCTAATTATTCTGACAAAGCGGAACAGAAACTTCACTGTTTGGATGTCCATCGCCAACTCAGATATTACTTGGACAGAACTAAACAATTCAGAAAATCTGATCAACTGTTTCTTTCTTATGCAGAAAACAGGAAGGGTCTGCCGGTCTCCAAGGTGACCTTATCCAGATGGCTGTCTTCTACAATTTCTCATGTTTATCTCCTTAGGGGCAAGCAACTGCCCTCAAAACCAAACGCACATTCTACAAGACGCCTTTCCACTTCTACAGCTTTTCAGGATAGGCTACCTATTGACACCATTTGTGCGGCAGACACTTGGGCCACTCCTCACACCTTTGTCTCTCATTACAAATTGGACTTGGCCTCCAGAGACAGGGCTAGGTTTGGTTCCACAGTTCTCAAGAGTCTGTTCCATTGAACCACCCAGGATAGAGGTGCTAGGAACGCGGTCCCATCCAGCAAGAATGAAGGCGAGTTTGACAACTTAACATTAAGAAGTTATGTACCTACCATAACGTTCCATGTTAGTTGTCTTCTCTCGCCTTCTTTCTTGCATCCCTCCCCCCTTCCCCCTAGCATGGACAGACCTTGAAGTTGTACTCTTCTCTGGGTACGATCCATTCCTTCTATGGGCCCCAGTAGGAAGTGTCACTAGTATCTAGTGGTTACCTTTCTTGGTTTCTTTCCACATTTAGTTCCTCTTCTTCCTTTCTGGGAAGGTTACTGGCAAGGTTTTTTTTTTTTTTCTATAGCTACCAAACGAGATCTGGGGTAGTCACGCCTTGCATCATGGGATATAGGGTTGCCTCGAGCTGGTAAAATTAGCTCTCGAGCTTAGCAAGTGCCGAGTCGGAGCCGAGGATCGGCTCCGAACCCATCCAGCAAGAAAGAAGTCGAGAGAAGACAACTAACATGGAACGTTATGGTAGGTACATAACTTCTTATTCATATATAGGGGAATGTTGTCCACAGATAAGTCCAGCCATCGTTTCAGTACAGTGTTCCAGTTTTTGTGTTCGGTTTGAGAACTCAATATAATTTCCTTCCACGTGGGGTAGCCAGTACTGGAATGGATACACAGGAGGTCCAAATACCAATGGCAAAGTTACAAATTGACACATTATTTTTGCATTTGTGACATAATGCATGATATAACCTGTACAAAAATTATCTGTGCATCTTATTTTTTCAGAAAATCTTATCCAATTAGTATCACTTATCCATTTGTTAAATAATTGTCTCCATATATGTTCATTATTAAGCATTAACTTTGTCTGCACAAAATTCTTCTGTATTGAAACATAAAAAGATTGTAAAGTACAGGTTGTCCAGTTTACAAACTTAGTAACATTTTTGTCAAATTTCAAATTATGAACTACAGAAGCATTACATTGATTCAAAAATTATTTTTCATAACTAACTAGCTGTTTTTGGGTATGCCAAACTGTAGGATTCCACTGTGCTTGTAAATGTATAATTTGTGAAACATCCTGACCCACAGTTTTGATTTTATTAGCTAAAACTTCAACATCAATGGCATTTAAAATTCCTAACCCTGTACCAATACCCCTTAATAAGGCACTATACCAAGCTTGTTTTTGTCTACATTTACCTGTTTTTGGAAAAGTAACATTAAAATGCAGTACAGTACAGTTTTTTGATATGTTTGTCCTACATATTTACATGTAGAAGGCACTTTAATTATTTAAAATACAATATCCACAACTGTGGCAGGTTAGCGCATAGGTTCAAAAAGATGCTGAAAATAATCTTGAACAAAGGTAAACCACAGTGTTAGCAGGGACCAATGCTGCAAGAAGATGATAAATAAGACCACAGTTGTTGGAAAAACACCTTTATAAATAGTAGCAAAGCTTTCGGGTTACCACCTTTCTTCAATACTAATAGAAAATTCAAAAAACCACATGGGTTTAAATAAGAGTCATAAAAATCACATGACACGCAGCCCAAGTGTCATATGACAAATAAAATACAAAAATAAAACTTAATAAAGAATATATAATAATACATCTTATAATATATTTGATAACAAATGTAATCATTAAATAGACATATAAACAATAATCTACACATTTTTACTCAACAACATAACTTTGTACTTTGTAATTTAAGTAAAATAGCTTTCAGTGTAATAGCAGAATTTATACCAGGTGAATGGTCAGCTGCTAATCTTAATATCCATTCATATTCCTTAATTTCCAAGAGGTTATTAATATCACCACCTCTCAGAGATGTATACAGCGTATCTATAACCCTAAATTTAAATTTATGTTGAGAACCATACATATTTATATGCTTAAATAAAGCATTTCTGTCATCTGCTCTCCTAATTTCTGATTTATGTTCAATAATTCGCTCCTTTAATTTTCTAGTCGTTTTCCCCACATAAAAAGCTGAACATGCCAAACATGTTGCCAAGTATATAACATTAGTACTAGCACATGTGGCTGCTGTATGAAATTTATAGGTTTTACCAGTTACTGAATGGATAAATATATCACTATTGGTACTCATGATGTTAGTACAGCAAGTACAATTCATACAACAATAACGTGGCCGAAAAATAATTCTTCCAATAGCGCTTACATCCAGAAAGCCTCTTTGGAAACTTTGGATATGTTTCCTCAACCTGTACCGGCTCATTCATCTGTTCAGAAACCGGAGTATACTATTTCTTCGAATCTCGTGGTTGAAGCTACACCTCCATTGGTGACGTCACAAGTAACTGATTTGAACGTGAATTTGCATACTAATGAAGATGGAAAACGCATTGGAGGTGACAATGAACATACTGAGGGTGTTAAGAAAACACATCAGTTAACCTTGAATGTTTTACAAAAACGATTCCAGTTAGATCAACCTGAAAAAAATAAAAGAGCGATCTGTATCGAGGGGTAGATCTTTAACAAGGCAAACCATGACTTCAGTTAAACGTAAGAATGATAGCCCTTTAGGGCAAGGCAAGATGAACCGGAGATAATCAAAGGTACTTTAAATTTGTCTAGCTTCACTTTGGAAGCCTCGCACTATTCTTTATTACAGAAGGGGCTTCGTTTTATTCCAATGGGCAGCAATGATTTGGTGACTGCTTTGACTGACTTGAAACTGTTTGTTAGAAATGTGAATCTTAAAGTTTTATTTAATAATTCTATACCTACCCAAACAAGTTGTAAAAAACGTAGCACATTTATACCTGTTAGTATTCCTGTTTTAACTGCATATCACGACTTATGTGAATTAGAATTAAGACGTTTATATTCTGATTGTTCGAATTTAAAATGGTATAATTTAACATATGATGAACACAAGGCATTGAAAGCACTACACTCTGATGAGAACATAATTATCAAACAAGCAGATAAAGGGGGTGTAGTTTTCCTTATGAACCATGATGAATACTTATTATCTATGACTACCCTCCTTGGAGATACTCATGCTTTTAGATCTATTACACCCGTTGATGTTAAGAAGTGCATTAGTTCTGTGAACATGATAATTTATGATTTACAGATTAATGGTGATATTGACTTGGATTTATTTCATTTTTTTACTGTTCCATCTCCAATTATTCCGCAACTATATGGTTTACCAAAAATACATAAATCAATATGTGACCCACCTATGAGACCAATTGTGTCTGGTGGTGGCTGGTTAACCGAACCTATTTCAATATATTTGCAGAAGCAATTACAACCTTTTTTGTTACAGTGTAATAATGTTTTGAAAGACACTACAGATTTTATTATTAAGCTAAGAGGTTGGTTTAATGCTTTGAATACCACTGTCTTAAACCAAGGGGAGTTTTTGTTTGTAACTTTGGATATTTCATCTTTATTTACGGTTATACCGAATGACTTTGGTATTGAATCTATCAGAGAGTTTCTGACTTCACAAGCTGTTCTGACAACAAGTTATATAGAGAACATTTGTTCTCTACTAGATGTAGTGTTAACCAATAATGTTCTTCTGTTCAACAGACAGTTATATTTACAACTTACTGGTGTGGCTATGGGCACATCACTAGCGAATACTTATGCTAATTTGGTTCTTCATCAATGGGAAAAGATGTACATTTGTAGTAAGATGAATCCAATGAATGATAATGTGTGTTTTTATCAGCGTTTTGTGGACGATTGTTTTTTGATCTGGAAAGGGTCCCCATCTCAGCTGCTTGAGTACATAGATTATTTGAACAGTACTACAGCTTTCCTAAGGTTTAAAGTAGATTATTCTGATAAAATGGCAACTTTCTTGGATGTTAAAATACAATTAAGAGAAGGAATACTTCATACCAGTATTCATAGAAAGGAAGTATATGCGGGTAGATATATACATAATACTAGTATGCATGCCCCACATGTATTCAAAGGAATAGTAACATCCCAATTTAATAGAGTGAGTAGATTAAATACTGATGAGACATCTTTTATCTTGCAGCTTGATGAGATGCTGCTAGAGTTTATGAATAGTGGATATGATCCTGGATTGTTATCGTATATGAAATCTAATACTACAGCTGATAGATGAACAAAACTTAAACCTATTTTTTCATTAGATGAATCAATTATATCTTCAGACAAGAACGTACCGAAGGACACTAGACTTAGATATGTCACTACTTATAATACTAAGACATATCAAGTCAAAAGAATTATTGAAAAAAATTGGATTGTTTTGATGGCATCACCAGATGTTAGAGCTGTCTTAGGTGCCAGGCCTTACTTCTCTTATAGAAATATGAGAACTTTAAAGAGTAAGTTATGTTATAAGGATTTCAATGGAGGTCCTAGTGCTCCTCGAAATATGGTACTTATTGTTCTATGAATTGTACTTGCTGTACTAACATCATGAGTACCAGTAGTGATATATTTATCCATCCAGTAACTGGTAAAACCTATAAATTTCATATAGCAGCCACATGTGCCAGTACTAATGTTATATACTTGGCAACATGTTTGGCATGTTCAGCTTTTTATGTGGGGAAAACGACTAGAAAATTAAAGGAGCGAATTATTGAACATAAATCAGAAATTAAGAGAGCAAATGACATAAATGCTTTATTTAAGCATATAAATATGTATGGTTCTGAACATAAATTTAAATTTAGGGTTATAGATATGCTGTATACATCTCTGAGAGGTGGTGATATTAATAACCTCTTGGAAATTAAGGAATACGAATGGATATTAAGATTAGCAGCTGACCATTCACCTGGTATAAATTCTGCTATTACACTGAAACTTATTTTACTTAAATTACAACGTACAAAGTTATGTTGTTGAGTAAGAATGTGTAGATTATTGTTTAGATGTCTATTTAATGATTACATTTGTTAACAAATATATTATAAGATGTATTATTATATATTCTTTATTATGTTTTATTTTTGTATTTTATTTGTCATATGACACATGGGCTGCATGTCATGTGATTTTTATGACTCTTATTTAAACCAATGTGTTTTTTTGAATTTTGTATTAGTATTGAAGAAGGGTGGTAACCCGAAAGCTTTGCTACTATTTATAAAGGTGTTTTTCCAACAACTGTGGTCTTATTTAATTTTGAATTATTACCATAGCTTGTCTGTCATTTAGTAACTGAACATAAAGATGCCCTTTTCTTACCCTCCAAATGGTTAAATTTCCTTCAAAAGTCAAATTGATAGTAGGACATCCTTGCCCAGTGGGACAGGTAAAATTCCCTTATGTTCTATTTCGTGTACTAGCAACCCATCCCCACTGGAATATCGTTGAATTAATTTTAACTGCTTTTACTCCTGGTTTTACACACTCAGCCGAAGGGGCTTCATACAACACGAGACCAACAATAATTAGCATTGGAATTAAAATCTGAAATCAAAAGAAAATAGCATGATTATTCTTGCAAATAACACCAATCTGCTGGTTTATATTCCCATTTTTCCTTTTCTGGTCTAATAATTAAAACAGTATTATCATTCCCAGCAGCAATAACTTCTGCTTGTTCAAGTTGTTTATTGGGTTCATGGACCCATATTTTTGCACCTGAATTGATTTCATGCTAACTAGATATCTGCTCCCTCTTGAGGGCAGCAACAGGCGGCGACTGCCCTCTGGTGACGGTGCCGCCTAACACAGGTGCAATAAATATTTGGGCTACCCTATCCTTTTTCTGTATATGAACATTCTCATCTGAAGTATTTAACAAAATAATTTTAAGTTCCCCTTGATAACCTGCTTCGATAACTCCATTTACAACCTGAACACCTTTCAAAGCAAGTGTTGATTGAGGCACTATCCAACCAAAATGCTTTGTTGGAATTTGAATTCCAATTCCAGTCTCAATCAGCTGAACTGACCTTGGTGGTATTTTACAAGCATTCATTGAATACAGACTCAATCCTGCAGTCTCAGGTGTAGCTCTAGTAGGAGCTAATGCACCTGCTTGAGTTTCCCAGTATGTAATTGTTTCAGTCATCACATATGGTTTGATCTGCAACACTGGAGTTAACATTCTCATTAATGGTGTTTCTTTTTCTGAAATTGGTCTATTATTTAAAATCTGTAATAAAAAATGTCACCAAAAGCAGTTCCAAAAGTACAAATGTAGGCACCAGCACGAATCCACTCCAAAATTAATGTAAAACAGGTTTATTCACTTAAACAGTTGAGCGCTTTCATCATACAATAGACTTCATCAGAACAATGATACTTAATTCATACTCACTTATATATACAAAAAAACAGTCACCTGACTCAAACCATTTAAATATTAAAGTGCTAGTGCTACTAATTCATTACCTCCTTTAAATTACATACACTCCCATTACATAATAGTCCCATGCATTCTGACATATTCAACTGTTATAAAAACAATACACAAAAAACACTTTTAACATATAACCTTATGTAGTTCTTATAAAAAATAGAATGTGTGAAATTCATACTAAAAACATCATACTCTAAAGTACTCCTAATGTCTTTTTAAAAAAAAAAACAAATATCAAATAGAAATAAAAATACAGATAGTGCCACTAAGCCATAATAGGGTTTTTTGGTCTATTTATTAGTATACATCATGAAAAACTGCCCTAACCCTTTTAAATATTCACCTTAAGTTGTCCAATATGGGTTTAATGGATATGTGCTCATTTATTCCAGGGTACTTTGATGCGTTAAGTTTAATTTGCCATCTCACTTCTTTGTCACTAACCATCTTTCTGATGTCCCCTCCCCTCACATTACACTTTATCAGTTCTAATATACCAAATTTGAAATTGGTACATTCCTTATTCTCATTCAAATCTTTCCACAAAGCATTGTTATCATCATGCTTCTTTATACTATACTGATGGTCATAAATTCTATTACGTAGACATCTTATAGTCTTTCCTACGTAAAAACAGGGACAATGTGAACAAGTGGCTAAATATACTAAATTCTTAGATCTACAATTCCCTTTATGAAACCTAATCCTTGCCTGGTTATAATTTTGCAGCACTATCTCCTGCGTCTCCATGATGTACTGACATTGTGAGCACGTACCACACCGAGTGGTACCTGGGCCTCCAATTCTATCCTTGTTCCCAGTAAATTTTCTCTCAAAAAGATATTTCATATTAAACCCATTTTTATGCACAAAAAATGGCTCCTTCCCCACAATGTTAATAATCCTACTATCTGCTTTTAAAACGTTCCAATTCCGCTGGATAATACGTTTGATATCTCCACTATATGAATCATGTTTCAATACACAAGCTTTCCCAAACCTGTTAGTAGCTGTTTCATCTTTTAACATTCTCTTGTCTTTCTGATGTCTAGTACCATTTACACCCCCCAACAAGGGTTTATATTTAATTCCCCATTGACTCCTAACATACTCCCTAACATCCTTAACCATACATGCGGGGTACCCCCTTTCAACAAAATACTGACCTATTTTACTAAGTTCACTATCCAAATCATTCACGTCTGATGTCATCCGTGCAGCACGGATACATTGTCCTTTGACAATGTTCCTTTTTTGGACCCAAGGGTGATTGCTTGAAAAGTGCAAATAGGAATTGCTAAACGTATTTTTCCTGTATATATTGGACTTAAACTGCCCATTGTGTAAAGTGATTAATACGTCTAAAAATGAGATGACACTCTTATCCTTGTTGATGGTAAATTTCAAATTCTCACTACAGGAATTAAGATATAAAAAAAACTTTTCTAATTCTTGTTGGTTTCCCTTCCAAACCAAAAAAATGTCATCTAAAAAACGAAAATAATAAGAAATATACTTAAACCAATGAGTTTTAAAAATAAACTCCTTTTCCCAGTTGAATACCACCATATTAGCAAATATGGGGGCACACGCTGCCCCCATAGCTACACCCTTGGACTGCTTATAATACTCCCCTTCATAAAATATATAGTTATGAGCCAATACCATCTCCATAAATTCCACAACTAGTAGGGTCTTGTCCCATTCCAATAGTCCAATGTCGCTAATACTTTCTTGGAACCTATTCAACCCCTCCTCCAACGGAATGTTGGAGAATAAATCTATTACATCTATTGTAACTAACCACTCAGCCCCTTCAGCTAGTTCAGGCTTCAATCTCTCTAAAAAATCCCAGGAATCTATTACTAGATGCCGTATCTCATTAAGGAGAGGTTTTAACCATTTGTCAATAACCTTCCCAAAAGGGAAGGTTTTGGAATGACTCCCTGAAATAATAGGCCTAAACGGGGGGTCTTTGTAGTCCTTATGAATCTTAGGTATACCTACTATGGTCCCTATAATATGTTTCTCAACCTTCAAAAATCTATACAGGTCCAGATCTATTCTACTTTCCATCAGAAGATCTTCCAAAAATAGGTCCACCTTGTGGTATCCAATGTTGACTTCATTAACAGAAGAAACAACATATTTTTACATTGTTCTAGTGGTACCTGCACATATGGCAGCCCCCATTTTACCGGGGACTCACTGACTGGTTCAGCCTTGTCCGTTACAGATAGTTGTTGATCTGTTGGTATTTGAGCCACCTTTTCATGTAACATTGCTACCCCGTTAATTCCAGGTTTGGCCCTATCCTGAATGTACCATTTCCATTTAATAATGCTTGCTTCCTACGCATGACCTATTCTATGTGTCTTAGGTGAACTCATCACCCACTGCATTATAGGTATTTCTGGTCGCAAAAGTACAGTATGTCCTGTTGTCATTTGTTCAGTGTCTAGCAGTGCCCAGTAACATGCTTGCAATTGCTTCTCAAAAGGAGAATACCTTTCTCCTGCATCTGGTAATTTCCTAGTCCAGAATCCTAATGGCACCCGCTTTGATCCCTGTTTCTGCCAAAGGCTCCAATTAGAATAATGATTCTGCACGGATACATGAAACTCTACTTCTCCGTCCTGTAGGTGCCATAAATCTAAAGCCTTTTGAATAGCTTGCTTTGCTTGTTCGAAAGCTTTTTGCTGATTATCATATTTCTTCCTGGTCGCCTTGTACAGTGGGGAAAGTATTTGACTTAAATGAGGAATATGCTGTATCCAAAATCCAAATAATTCTATAAAGCGCTAGGCCTCTGTTTTATGCAGAGGGGTAGGAAATTCTAAAATCTTTTGTTTTGCCTTCGGTAAAACGTATCTATTTCTATGATGCCACTGAATTCCCAAAAATGTTACTGTTTGAGCTGGTCCCTGAATCTTATTAGGATTTATTTCTCCACCCTTTGTTCTCATGTGATTTATTGCCATTTGTAAATACTCACTCACTTCTTGTTCAGAATTCCCCTGAATAAGAATACCGTCAATGTAATGTGAAATTTGCAAGTTCTGAGGCAACCTTATTTCGTCCAAATGTTCTGTCAAAATTTTGTGACAGATAGTAGGACTATGCAAATATCCTTGTGGTAACCGAATTAATGTATATTGTCGTCCCTGCCAGTTAAAAGCAAATTGATCATAATTCTTTTCTGCAATTGGTATGGTAAAGAAAGCATTTGCCAAGTCTATTACTGCATACCAAGTACCCTGGTGTTTCTGTATATTTTCTATTAACGTAATTGTATCTGGAACCTCTGCTGTTAAGTGGTGGAGTATATTTATTCAATTCTTGGTAATCTACTGTCATTCGCCAAGACCCATCTGACTTTTTGACAGGCCAAACTGGGTTATTTCATGCTGTCATAGTAGTTTTTAAGACACCTGCATTTAATAAATCCTGAATTGTTTCACCTATCTCCTTATGCCCCCCAAGGATTCCATATTGCTAAACTAATTACCTTTGTTGCTGAAAGTAATTCTACAGGTGGCATTTTAATTTTCCCTACTGTAACTGTTTTGACTGTAAAATATGGCTTAACGCCAAATTGATACTGCCCATCCAATAAATTCAATGTCAGCCCTTTTAAAATGTCAATTCCTATTATATATTCAGGAACAGGTACTATTAGGATAGAGTACTTTTTCCATGACAATCAACCTATTTTCATTTCTAACATCATCTGAACAGCTTTAATTTGCTTTCCACCAAGTCCTGTAATAGTAACTTGTCGCCCTTTGAATAAACTCGGATTCCCATAAATTAATGAGGCCTCCGCTCTAGTATCAGTTAGAGCTCGGACCTGTTGTTCATTCTTATTTTTCCAAAATATTGTCAAGTTTACATATGGTCTAAAATCCTGCCGAGCCCATCCACTTACTGGAGCTTGACCAATTTCCTAATCGAAATGTAAATCTGACAAGTCAGGATACATTGCAGGTGGAGCAGCGGGAACTGCTGAACCTTCTTCCCTATTCTCAGTTTTACTGTCTACTACATTCTCCTCCTGTTTTTCTACATTCTGAGTTTGCCTACCTTTCTTATTCAAACCTCGTTTCTTGTACATCTCCCTCATTGTCGGAGTGTCTATCCCATCAATTTTATCCTTTGACACCCCATCTTTCAACAACGCAGTAAACATATCTTTTTGGGACACTTAAGCGTCTTTGTGTCCAGCACTTTTATTTTCTTGTCTATCATTATTTAACTGTTTTGGTCCCCATTCTCCTAGCTCTCCCAACTGCCGCAATCCCTCAATAACTTGAGAAATAGGATTTCCTGTCTCAGTAATTAAATATGTCAATATTACCATTTTATAAGCTGGAGGGGCTAACTTAATAATCTTATTTCTAACAGAAACTGTCAAAGCACATTGTAGTAATGCATCAGCGCCCCCCACAAGCAAAGCAGTTTTCATTGTCTCTTCTTTAATTCTTTGAATGGCATCTCGTAACGTGTACCATGGCCTATCATTAGAAGGCCAGTCTATTTCTGTTGGATATTTTTCAGCACAGCAATCTGCTATAATTTTGAAAAGACTTGCTATTTTGCCTTTGTTATAATTTTGAAATGCATCCTGTTCTGATGGATTATTACTTAACATACTAAATCTTTTAGTATCTATTCTATCCATTTCTACTCCAGCAGCCCCCAATTCATAAAGTCTCATTATCCATGCTATTAATGATTCTCCAGATTTTTGTTTAAATCTTTCAATCAAGTCATTTATTTCCTACTGAGTAAAATCTTCTTAATGAAATTCTTCCTGCCCTCCTTGGAGCCCTTGTGCCCTATTATCCATTTGCTGCCATCGTCGAAGAATTGGTTTTTACCTTTACTGTTCCCCTTTATTCTGTTCTTCCTCTCCTGGGAAAATACTATTTTCATTATCAGAGTCTGAATGGGACGGAGAATCAGAAGAATGCCAGGTATCTCCACCCCAGTGGTCCGGGACCCAGTCAAAACCTGCCTTCGCTATTGACATTTGTACTTTCTTTTTATTAACTTTGCCCCTTTGTTTCCGATATTTGTATCTTGCTACTCGTATTGCATCCTTCTGCTACATGCTGATACATGTCTGTTTTGTCTGCTAACAATTTAATCTGACACGGTAAAATTACATTTTGTTTTTCTAACTCTAGTATATGTTTCTCTAGTTGTTTTATTTGTTTGCACTTACGTATTTTATCTTCATGTAATTTTCGGTATGCAGTCAAGAGGATCCAGCCCCGTCTGCATAGGCACTCAATTCTTTCCCTTTTTCCACTAAAACCTTTTGTAAGCATGCTTGCACCGAACCAGTTCAGCATCTTTTAAACAAACATCCCAATTCTCACTTAATCCTGTACTCGTTGACCATTCCAAAGCTAGTGCTTTGTACAGGTCCTGGTCCCATCCTGAGATTTCTATCTCAAAAGCTGCTATGTCCGCCTTACTTTTCCTTTTAAACATTTCGAATCCTACCGGCTACGCCAAAAATAATGTATTGCCTAATGAGCAAGATTTGAAATAAAAAAACACTATACACCAAAAGTTAACTAATACAAACTTTATTTCTACTGACACCAAGAAAACTAACAAGCTAATAAACGTTGTCTGTTAGAAACAAAACAGTAAATTCACTCTATTCTACTAAAATAAAAAGTTTAGTAGAAAATAAGATTAGACAATACATATAAAGAAAGTTATACATCACTGATAAAGGGAAAGCTTCATCCTGTCTTCAGTCTCGACTGGGAAGCCCCATTGCAGTCAGGCAGAAGTCTTCATCGTGAAAACAGTCCTGGACCACTCCACAGGTGAGGCTTCTGCCTGAGTGCGGAGAATCCCAGCTATATATAAAGGTTGTTTACCACAAGTCATGATTATCAGTACTTTCCCAATGTAGGCCGGATCTTGCTAGATCATTCTGTGGTGTTGGCCACCCACCCCAGAAGGAACAGCAAATCCTGCCAAGTACAATGATTCTGCAAATTTCAAATACTACACTGAAATATGCCAATAACCTTGCAAATTTTAGTACATTACTAGAAAACTCCAGACAATTCATGTTTCATAACCAAAAGTAATAAACAAGGTATGTTTCATAATCAAATGTAACTTGCTGAAATCATCAGAATGTTCCGGAACTGAGCATTATCTTCTATGCCTGCTCAAAAGGTTAGAATGTTTCGGAACATATCATTCTTTATATCAAAAAGAAATAAAAAGAATAAAAAGAATGTCGAGATATAGTGAGGGAATAGTCAAATAATCACACTCTCTCAATGTTCCCCTCTTTCATATCACATTCGTTTCACAGTAGCGGAAATTATTCAGGAGCTATTAGAGAAGATATAGCTAGGGAGTGGGATAAAATTAGAGAGTTTAAAAAATGGATTGAAATAAAAGGGAGATATGGTTAAGAAGTAACAATAATCATTTGGGGACTGAAAATGTTAAAGTATTGCAAAATAGGGGGATCCCACAGAACAAGAAGAGGAGCAACTGCAGAATGTTAAACAGAAAATAAGGGATTACCTCGATAATGTGCATGACTTTAGACAGATTGCTGTTAAGCAACTGTTTTATGATAATAACTCTAGAGCGCAAAAACTTTTAGCACAACGATTCAGGCAACAGAAAATAGAAAGGGCTGTTGCCACTCTTTAGGAGCTTATAATATGAAAGATAACAAGAGATCCTGTATAAGTATTAGAAATATTTCAGAAATTCTGAGAAAGTCTGTATAAAGCAGAGAAGTATAGAAATCGAGTAAATGTAGAAATGGACCCATTTATGGAAGAATTAAATATGCCAAAGTTAGAGGTGGATGAGGCTCAATTACTAACAGGCTAGAAAGAGATGAAATAAAAATGGTGATGTGTAACCAATCTACAGGAAACTGCCCAGGAAGAGAGAGTATTCCTGTAGATGTTTGGAAGCTAGGGGGGGAACTGATAAAGATCTGGAAGGTTTTGTTTAACAGTATTTTAAGAGGAGGAGAAGTACCAACATCCTGGAAGAAAACTATAGTAGCTGTAATACCTAAACAGGGTAAAGATCCATCAGATACAGCTTCATACAGGTCAATTTCAATACTAAACCATGATTATAAAGTGTTTATGTCTGTAATGGCTAAAGGAATGGGAAATGTGATGCCAAAATTGATAGATATGGATCAATGTGGTTTTGTGGAGAGGAAGCAAACCTTTTACAACATTAACAGAACATTGATGATCCACAGGGAAGCAGAATGTAAGAAAGTACCTCTGTTGTTGGTGGGTCTTGATGCAGTGAAAGTATTTGACAGAGTAAGCTGTGACTTTATGAGCAGGGCAATGGAAGCATTTGCATTCCCTGATGAAATTATAAGGTTGATTACGAAGATATATGAAGGATCAGAGGTGAAAATTAAAGTGGGTGGGGTCCTGTTTGATAATTTCTGCTTGAGCAGAGGAATCAGGCAGGGGTGTCTGCTCTCCTCGTTATTTGCATTATATTTAGAACCATTGGCAAGGAAAATAAGGGATTCAGAAATTCAAGGATATAAGTAGTATGGTAGTCAAGAAAAGCTGGCTGTATTTGCAGATGATATTATTTTATACCTGACAAAACCAGAAAGGGACATTACAGTTTTGTGGAACATTCTGAGTCAGTTTTAAATCTTTTTGAAATACAACATTAATGAAGCTAAAACAAAGACAATAGTTGTAAATTTTGTACCCACACATGAATCTTTTCAGCAAAATCCATGAACCCAAGATAGTGGTAACAATGTTACCAAACAAGACCTATAACCAATGAAAAGATAACGTTAGAATCAGGCGGTCACTAGCCAGATGTTGTCAAGCAATAATATTTTAAGTGCTTTCATCCTATTAGGACTTCCTCAGAATAATGTAATAATAATATTGGAATTACCTGATTTGAAGGGGTGTTTCAGAGCAACACAGTTAAGGTGCCTCTACATAGTTGTTGTTGTCTTTCGGCTTTTCCCGGTTAGGGGTCGCCACAGCAGAACTCCGGTCCGCTAATGATTGGCAGTAGATTTTCACGGTGCCAAGTTGCCAGCTCGACACCCAACCCTCAACGAAGGTACGCCCATTCAAGCATGTCTTTCGGAACGCCACTCGACCCACGGGGAGGACATGCAGACTCCACACAGAATACACTAGTACAAGCAGAAAACTAATTCAAAGTGGAAAGGAATGATGATGAAACAGGGGGAAACTCAAGAAAGAAGGAGAAACTGGGATTTTGGATGCAGACCTTTAAGAAGAATAAAAATAATCATCCAGAATACTATATTCATAAAGTAGCAGAAAGTATTCTAAGAACTAAGTCAACATGGGAATGGAGAAAGAAGATTCTGCAGATAGGAAAAGTGTGCTAGAATTTACTGGAGAAAATTGGCAAAGGAACCAAGGTATTGAGAACAAATAACTAGAGAGCTAAAGGCAATAGAACGGGAGATGCCAAGAATTTGTTTGGACTGCAGGTTACAGATTGCCTTCCCTATTATTCTTCTTCTTTCGGCTTTTCCAGGTTAGGGGTCGCCACAGTGGATCATCTGTCCGCTCATGATTGGCAGTGGAGTTTTATGGTGTCGAGTTGCCAGCCCAGCATTCCACAGAAGGTGCACACACTCACACCTAGGTCCAATTTAGAGTGACCAATTCACCTACTGCATGTCTTTGGGATGTGGAAGGAAACCGGAGCACCCGGAGAAAACCCACGCAACCGTAAGGAGGACATACAGACTCCACACAGAAGGCACCCCTGCCGAGAATCGAACCGGAGAACCTCTTGCTGTGAGGTGGCAACGCTAATGAGGTTTAATATCAGAGTATAGGCAAAAAGAAAGAAATAGAGGGGTCCTAAATGAAAGACCAGCACTGGTAGAGTTTTTAGTATAATCTAGAACAGAAGCTGCCCTTAAAAAATAAATAATTAGTAGAACATATAAAATATTGCATGATAATTGTAATAATCAATCAGAGGAGGTTAGAAAGGATCGGGAAGAGAGATTGGATAAGCAAGTCACAAAAAATCAATGGAGGAATATATGTATGTCTCCCAAATATGCAACAAAGTCTAGAAAATTTAGGATCTTTGCTTGGAAGTGTTTACATAGGTATTTTTATACTCCAAGTAGACGCCAAAGAAGTTTTCCTCAGGTAGACAGCAAATGTTGGAGGTATGGTGGAGAAGAAAGAGGTAACTGGGGACATATTTTATGGGAGTGTAATGAGTTGGCAGACTTTAAATATTCCATACTTTGTCAGAGATACTGGGTGAGAAAATTGGTGTAACTAAAGAAATGATTGTTTTTGAGCTATAATACAGAGTCGGAATTGCCTAGATATAGTAAGGCATTGCTGTGTTTAGTTATGGTGACTGCCAGAAAAGCAATTATTAGAAATTGGAAATCCAAGTCTAAACCAACTGTACTAGTAGTGAATGTAGTAACAGAGGTAAAACAAGTGGGACCTTTAGAAAAGGATAGGAGCAAATTACATAAGGAATAAAATAGGAATTGGGGGAATAAGGTTAAAAAGAAGGGAGGATTTACATGAGCTATTTAATGTTTGACTGACTATGACTGGACAGATTATAATTGATGTATAATGTTTGCATAGAGTAGGGTAAAGGGGGCAGTTATCTTGGGTGCAAGATTGGAAGAGGTATGATCAGGAAATGCCAATTGATCAGTTTTGCAGTATTGGGTTTCATTTTTGAATAGGCATTTCTGCCAGTAGAAAAATAATTTTGACACTAATTTTCTGGGCAGAAGTGCAAAACCTGAAGTGATTCGTTGCTTCTTGTTTTGTGGTGTAAGTTGTAGCAAGCAATTTGCAACAAATATAACAAGTGGCTTGCTACAATTTCAAAAGTTGAGTTGAAGGGGCAGAAACAGGATTTGGCTGGCTCCTGAGGTTAGGAGCACTAGCCAGATTGGAGGTGACCATTTTTTTTTTTTTTGTTGAGGAGCATCATACTGGGGAATGACACCAGGTGCTAGATGAGCCAGGTAAAGTTCTGTCTGGTAGGATATTTCTTAACTGTCTACTTCCTTGTTTCGTGTGAAGGATGGTATACTCCTTAGGTTGTCTACTGCCTCATTTTATGCCAGGGATGGCATACTGCTTAGACTGTCTACTGCCTGGTTGGCATATTGCTTAGGATTTTACCCAGTTGTTATACTACTGTTATTATTGTTGTTGTTATTATTATTATTATTACTATTGTTGTTATTACTATTATTATAGTACAGATAGTACGATTGTATGAGATACTGAATGCAACAAGATGTCTTAGTTCAGCAACAATCTGCATAGAGTGCAATACTTAGACATATCTCCCTTCCTGACACACAGCTGTTTCTTGAAATATCTAGTTTCAGCTTTGGAAGGGAGCATGATTGCAATGTAGTCCACACCAGGGTATCTCTGCAGTAGAAATAAGTAGTTCATGCACACACTCCTCTTGAATCCATATTTCTTACTATCCATTTGCACAATCTGAATCTGTAGTTATGAAATCACTACTGAGATCTACTACATGAAACAGCTCATTTTGGAACTCTTATACATTGCTGCTTTTCAGAAGTGTCAGCAGTAAAACCCAGTGCCCTGCCATTGTTTGAGATAAAGGGTAAAAGTGAATTTCACAGCATATTTAATGACATTAAACCAGATACAGATCTCACTGTTCAATCACAAGTGGGATCCCAGAGAGAGAAAAGATAAGAGAGCACAATCTAGGACAGCGGTCAGGCCTGGCTACATGTTAAAGCTCAGAAGGAGATCACTCGTCTAGAATTTCTTGTTTGTAAATATTTTTCCTCCTGTAATTAGTGTTGATGTGCTGCTAATCATGGTAGAGCACTGCAAAACTAGTTGGAAAGGAACTTTCTAGCACTTGCAGTTGGTAGTAAGGCCTTGGGGTGTGTGGGAGAAAGACCATAAGGAGTAAATGCCACCAGCCTTCTAGTTCTTGATTTGGTAGGGGCCTCTTAATAGCATGGGGCACAAACCCTCATGCACTAAGGGAGCATTGCTGGTTATGAATTTGTACAGCAGAACTGACCTTTTTTGATGTCCCATGAGCAACTGTGAGCTCACCAGCAAAGAATGAAGTAGTCCCTGTAGACTTCCCACACCTGATCAAGGACCTTCAGTTACACCCAAACTGAATTTATTTTGTTAAACAGTTGGGGAAGATAGTTGAATGACTGTGAGAGAGCAGTATACTACACTTTAACTTAAAATCAGTTCTGGACCCATTACAATATTTTTATGCAAATGTTTCATCTCTAGCGTGCACCCCCTTTTGTGATTATTTTGACCACTATCTTGACTTTCATCCCTTGAGTTGCAGAATGTGCAGTCCCTACCCACTTGCATGGGAAATGTACACGTGCCTCTGGTTGTTTATAGCCAATGGAGGTCTTATCTCTGCATCTGTTATTCATCATCGACTGCTGAATCAGAGAGGACTAATGTCCATGTCTTTGAGAAGGTAGCGATAATGAATCATATGTACTGGCTTGTTCTCAACCTTCACATAGACCTATCCTTTGATGAGGAAGTTTGACTCATGAAGTTTTCAGTGAACTGATCTCTTATACTTCTTCCCTTCAGAATACATTCTTGAGGCAGAAGGAAGAAGGATAGTGGATCATTTCTTCATTAGAAGTGGTCACTAAATTTTTAATTTTTGCACTTTGGTTCATTTGTATAGTCCAGTCTGTTCTTTGTCTACTCATTCTGAAGTTGATTTCTCTGTTACATCTGTGATGTAGTATTGATTTCTAAACCTTCAGCATTTGGCTGTCTTTCACTTGATAAGCAACCTGCATCATGAACAAGTTTAGCAAGGGGATGTCGCCCTTTGCTGTCTTTATGCTCAGAACCTAAACTTCTTGCTTCACGTATCCTATTTCCAAGTTCTTTAATGAAATGTTATTTCGAGATATTCCATCTTCCTTGATTCTGATGAGAAGGAAACATTAGATAAGGCCCTTAATACCCCCTGACCATTGTGATATATTGCTTGCAACATATCTGCCATAAAATATTTTATTAGGACAACTGTTGCTGCTGATGGCACTCCGTTCTTAGAGTACCTTTACTGAGAATCCCTCATTTCATAAAGTGCTAAGCCATGCTGTCTTGAAAGTACATTTTCAAGGGGTGTTTTCAGCTGATTATAAAAAGATCTTCATAAGAAGGTAAAGTCTTGTAAAGTCTTGTAATTAACCTCTGTGGAAGATACATCCAGCAGTCCCATTTCTGCTTTCAGTGAAGGGCCTACACAAGCTAACAAGAGGAAGAAGCCACCTCATTTTCAGAGGAGGTCTGCCAAGCATCATTTTATGTTGGTCCCCCTTCCCCTTATGGCCACCAGTAAAGTCCCCTAAAATTTCACTTCCTATTTTCCAGGCTACCAACAGCAGTCCTGAATACAGTCTTAGGCCTGCATGCAGTTTCTTTGGGTTTTCCTCAGTCTGGATATCCATCACCCATGACCAATGTGCCATGAGTATAGTTTCTTTGGGTTTTCCCCAGTCTGGATATCCATCGCCTATGACCAATGTGATATGAGTATCTTAGACAGGGGCCATTTTCTAGATGCTGCTTGGCCTTTCCCATAGCTTGTCTGTGACTGGCTGACTAAACCACATTAGAAGAGCTGGTTGGTGCAATCTTATTCCTCCTTGGCAAAATGAACTAGAAGAATTACCTGTGTGCATCTCTTCCTTGTCCTTGAGAAACTGGGAGGTTGATTGATTGCAAGTCTTATTGATTTCAGCTCATACATACATACATACAAACCAAAGATTTTGTATGGTTACCCTTCTGTCTTCTTTGTTAATATTGTTACATGAATCTTGATTGGGATTGCTAGATATGATAGATGCGTAGTGTCCTATCATTATGTGGAAGCCTGTTTGTCTTCAAAGGGTGTCACTTTTAAAGCAAACTTCTGTTGCCTGATCTTTCTTCTGGCTCATTGCTGTACATAAGAAAACATAAGAAAGCTAGCTTTAATGGTGAAGGCATCATAGAAAACGATTCTTCTTGATTCACATTTGGCTGTAAATCAGCAGGACAGCAGTCTGCCGAACACTTTCCCATCCAGTGTAAAGAGCTCTCTGACAAAGTTTTATTCAAATTCTTTTTTAGAGTCTACATTCACTTCTTAGAGTTATATTGTCATTGATTTTAGAAGACCACCATGATGAATAGAGAATAGACCTTCCATTTCTCATGTTTTTCTGTAGGTAAGTGGATCCCAGCTTGACTTTTTTCTCTTAGCCACTTTTAGTGCAGTATTACAATGTTTGCACCCTCCTTGCCTCATTGGTGCTTTTATTTAGTGGTTATCAGTTTTTGTTCATGGCCAACTTGTGTGTCCTTTTTTTCTGTAATTTGTTTTCAGATCTTTGCATTTATATTTATGCAGCCCCCACACTATGACAGAAGCTGCTTTACCCACATTACTGTGACCAAACTGTAGCCCTTCAGAATTGCCACTCTTATGCAGTGAAGGTGATAGGGCAGGATTTGTTAATCATCTTGCAATTTATCTAGCATAACAATTGTTGTTAAACACATTGAAAAAAGTCTTTGTCAAGACTGACCTGAAAAGTTGTTTCTCATATCAGTTTGGTAATATTGAAGGACAAGATGCCTGGCTCCTCCTGAGAAACATCAGAAGCCCAGTTTACATTTTTTTTGAAGCGGATAAGTTTTAAGGCTTGACCAAGTTGCTAGTCTTATGAGCAGTCCATCTACCACTTTGTCATGAAGTTGTATACCAATGAGGAAAGCTTAGAAGAAGATTTGAGGAATTTCCGAAGAAGAGGTTCATGGATGCTATGCCCCAGACCATGATCACATTTTTTTCTTTTTTTCCCCATCTCTTTTGCTCACTGAACATCTAGTCACTACTGTTACCACCAATTTCATCCCGCATGACTAGGGTGAGACTTGTTCATAGTGTCTGTCATACATGCATGGGGAGGTATTTTCCATTTTGTGTGTATGTGCATTTCTGCCTACTCCCCTTGAAGGAGTTTGCACAGACATGGCTTGGCAGAGCCAAATACAATTCCCTAGCCTACAGTGCTGCATATAGGACACCTCTGTCTCTAATAGATGTTGACATTGTGGTGGGGCAAGCTACCCCCCCCCCCCGATGGCCACGCCAGCTTTATCCTCTTACTCTTCCCTCCCCTACCTGTCTCCTCTGGTGACCAAGCTTCTTATTTATCTAGGGTAATCTGGAATGTAGTGAGAGCTTCATCAATTTACAACACCAAGCCAGACTAATGTATTTTTTTGGTCCACATGGTTGGAATGACATTGCTTGGTTGGCTTGCTTATGGAATTTTAAGAGTTTGCATTGGATAAACATAAAATGTAGTGGTTGACTGGCTGGACTTCCCAAAACCTTCTGCAAAGGTTTTGTCATGAAGTCTGCCACTGTTTAACTTCAGACATCCCACCTGCTTGGAAATCTAATTAAGTGTAGGCTAGGACTCAAAGGATGGCTCCTAAGTACCCTAATATAATAATACTTTATATATACTTTAGGTATGCAATTGCAAGAAATGATCAAGGGAAGAGATAAAGGGAAACTGCTCCTCTCTGAAGGGGGTAAACATCATTTGCTGAAAATGTGCATAGTTATGTGTGTTTATTCTATGTTAAAAGAGGATGAGGTCCTGAAAATGTATTTAGTTTTTTTTTGTTTGAGTGTTTTCATTGAATCAAAAAGTCTTGAAAATGTGACGAGTTCAAATAGTTATAAAGAGAAGCAACTCCGGAAAAGATCAGCCTGCCAGACATTAGTGGATGCATGTAAGACAAAAGATGAAACTACATATTTCAAAGTGATACTCACTTTCTATAGTAATGTCTACTCTGTCCATATTATCATGGAATTTAAATGGTCTTACAGGTACAGACAAATGCTAAAGAGTATTAGATACAGGGCAGCAACCAAATCTTTTAACTTAAAGAACACTTTATTTGCGGAAAAATAATAAAATAAGTTAATAAAATAAGTTGAATAGCAGCAATAAATCAGCAATAAATCAAGTGCTTTCGTCTCTGTTCATTCAGAAACTTTTTCAAGATAAAACACACAGTCAACAGTCCCTTTTTAAAATTGTAAAAGACAACCCCCTAATTACTCTCCACCAACAAACTCCATTCATCAATTAGAATCTCATAAATTATTCAACAGCTGGATAATTCTTTTTTTAAAAAGTATAGAAACTGTATAAAAGATAAATAACACTCTCATTGTAAACTATAAAATGCGTAATATGTTGCAAAAAAAATTCACCATCTAAACATTTAAAATAAACTGTATATATATAGACATACAGACTTCTCTTTTTATCTATTTATCTATCTAGTGCCTTCAATTTGAGAAAACATGCTAAAGGCAGGTCATCATTTATACCTGGCCAACTTGTTGCATTCATTCTAATTTGCCATATAGCCTCCTGTTTTTCTAATTGGAGTGTCTATGGGCCACCCCTTAGGTCAATTTCAAGTCCGTCCAGACTCATAAACTTAAAAGTATGGTCAGGGAAATCATTACAGCGTTTTGCAAGGGCATTCGTCTCTTTTTTCAAACTTATATCTCTAAAGTGTTCGTAAATTCTACTTTTAAGCTTCCTTTTAGTTTTTCCACTATAGTATGCTGGGCATTTCATGCACAAGGCACAATATACCACTCTTTCAGTCTGGCATGAACCTTTCTTTTTTATCTTTGTCATAGTCCCATTTATTACACAGGGAGGTCCCTCTAAAACATGTGTACACATGGTGCATGACCCACATATTTTCATATAGCCTACTATAGGTTTCTTAATTTTTGCTTCAAGAATATTTTTGAGGGTTTGCCCTCTCCTGTATACTATGTTCGGTTTTTCACTCACCTATTCTCGAACATTGTTGCATGATCTAACAATAGCCCAATTCTTGTGTACGATGTCTGCAATCATTTTACTAGACGTATTATAGGCAGTAACCAATGCTGACCTGGAATATGCTACTCCTGTGGTCTCAGTTTCCACCTCCCCACTCTCCTTACTGGACCAATGATAGCCATAGCATCTACCACTCTAGCATCAGTTACCCCTATGGTCTCAGTTAATTCCTCAAGCTCATCTCTCTCTGTATATCCATTAAAGTCATCCATCCCTCTAAGTAAATGTGGTTAATTTATATCCTGGTTAAGGATGGCTTTAAAGTGTCTTCTTTCTCTTTTATTTACTACTTCAATAAGTAATGCATTCACTAAAATATTAGGATAACCCCTTTTAACAAACATTTCTTTCAGTAATTCACATTCTCCAAGGAATATTTCAAAACAAGTAGTCATGCGGGCCGCTCTTACAAATTGCCCTTTTACGATGGCCTTTTTCTGTTTCTAGGGGTGAGCACTGTTAAAATGCAGGAAGCTATTCTTTACCAATCTAACATCCAAGTAAGCAATTTCACTTACTCCTACAATGTGGGTGAAACTTACAAATTGGGTAGAATTGTTAATATACACTAAGAATTCATTAATCATCCCTTGTGGGCCAACCCAAAACACAAAAATGTTGTCCAGAAAATGAATATAAAGTCTACAATATTTATGAAAGACTAATTCTATTAAGAACGTTTTCTCCCATTGGAGCATGACTATGTTCGCATGCAGGCCCCCACAATTGTCTAATTGTATGGAACTTATATTTAAAATTGAGCTTAGGAATACAGTACAGAAACTTGTCAGCTCAATCACATAGGGCTTAATTTTTTCTCAGTATAAAAATTATTATGATAAAGTTTTTTTGAAGTGGATAAAAATATTGCTGCCTCACAAGACAGCAAAGTCAAAAAGCTTGCCAGGGCAATTTGGATTATTCCAACAAGACAGTTTATCAACCTGTTTGATTTTTTACAACAGCAGTTTGTGTTTAAACCTTTTTAAGCTGCAAGACAATAAACGCTTTGTGAATACAAGTTCTGGTCCCTTGGAGCACCTGGTTTATTTTATTTCTGGATTACCTACTGAGTTTGCTACCTTCTTGTCTTTTACTGGATTTTGGCTTCTTGGAGGTTGCAACATGGCAACTGGGGATTCACAGGACTTATTTTCCAATTCAGCTAGGCCTTTTGCATCAGGAAATATTGATCTGACTCTCCTCATTCAACAACTTACCCATCAAGTTACAAGGCAAGTCACTACTGCCTTGTGGCAGGAGCTAATGGTGGCAGTCCTATTCTGGAGTCTGAAACTCAAAGGAATATTCAAGCAGGAGGTAACAGCAACGGACAACAGGTTGGTGAAAGTTCTTTTACTAATGACTATGCTTGCCCTTCTCAGTTTAATAGGTGGTTGGATACTACATCCACTTTAGAAGGGCAAGAAGAAAATGCTTTAAGTAATGGTAAGCACTCAACGCTTATTGAACAAATTCACCTCCTGCAAAAGCATCTTTTTAAATATAAGTCCCTACAATTAGACAATGCATTTCTTGGGGAGAGGGCTAAAAGGGAGCATGTCCCGAAGGGACTGTGTGTGGAAGTACCCCCAAGGTGTGGTGCCTAATAGTGTTTTTCATCTTGAACTGTTGGAGCTCTTTGATCGGACTGGCTTGGACTTGCTTAAAATCATTATGAGAGAGAATGACAGATGGTTGATTGAGCTTAGGAATACAGTACAGAAACTTGTCAGCTCAATCACACAGGACTTAATTTTTTCTCAGTATAAAAATGATTATGATAGTTTTTTTTGAAGTGGATAAAAAAAAAATGCTGCCTCATGAGACAGGTGTCAAGAAGCTTGCCACAGACAATTTTGATTATTCCAACAAGACAGTTTGTCAAACTGTTTGATTTTTTACAACAGCAGTTTGTTTTTAAACTTTTTTAAGCTGTAAGACAATGAACGCTTTGTGGATACAAGTTCTGGTCCCTTGGAGCACCTGGTTTAAATGCTGGAGATATGATTGAAAAGAGTTATAAATGAGAACATTTTTCGGAGTGTAAAGAGTTGGCAAATTTTAAAAATTATGTATAAAGTAACATGGTAGAAATATTTGGGTAGCAAATGGGTGTAACCAAGGAAATGATTCTTTTGAGATGGGACACAAGATCTGATTTACCTAGATATAGTAAGGCCTTGCTAAATGTAATGCTGTTGGCTGCCAAAAAAGGATATTACTAGAAAATGGAAATCAAAATCTGAACCAGCTGTAACTGAAACACTGAATATTGTAAAGGAAATAAAAGAACCGGAGGTGGCTGTTTGGAAAAGGAAGTGAGCAAATTACTTTGAAATAAATGGAATTTGTGAGAATGATACATGCAAAATAATGTTCAAGATGAGGAATGGGTTTAAATGGAGGCAGGAAATGTGCAATTTATGTAAAGTTGGATTGAATGATAATTATATATTGTATATCTTTTCTTTCTTTTTAATAATGCACACAAATGAAAATTGTTAATACGGTTTGTTTTCTTTTCTATATATGTGTGCCTGGTCTTAAGTGATAATTTAATAAAGGTGTTAAAAGGGAGGGGTAGAATTATAAGCATATGGATGAGAAAGGTAGTATAGGTGAGGAGATGGGGGTCTGTGAATGAGACTGATATCGTGTAGATGTGGCAGGGTTAGGATTGAAATGAATGGGAACAAAGGAGAGTATCAGTAAGTGAAGAAGCATGACTAAGAGAAGAAAAGGAAAGGGCAAGCTTAAATATCAGAGATCACCAGATGTATATATTTAATAAAGACAGTGGAACTAGTGAGAACAGTAGAAGTCTATAAAGATGTTATTACAGGTAAATGAGGAGAGAGCTGAAAAGTAGAATTGGTAAGATGTATTAGTAGATTGGTAATATTAATGGTGTTTAAGTGTTGTTAATTAAAATGATGTATTAAATATGTAAGATTGGAGGTATAGATGTTTTTGTATTTAATTAATATGCTGTGTCAAAGTAGGTACATCTGCTGTCTTCTTTAAGTTGCACTTGCACCCCAGTTCCTGGTTCTGTAGGAACAGAAGAGCTAGCTGCATCTGTACTTGGCAGTTGCATCACTGCTCACAATGCACACCTCACTAGATACTGTAGGAAGTCTAAAAACAAAATGTATTGAGTCTTTCATGGAATTTATGAAGTATGTGTTGATGTAGCAGATATCCTAACCAAATCAGTGCTTTTGAAGTGGTGCATAGTGTCTCATTTTGCTATACAAGTCAGAAAATAGCTGCAAGAAACTCTTCACCCAGCCCTAACTTGCATGGCAAGGTGAATAAAGACATTGTGGTTGACCTCAAGGATAGAGATCAAGAGATCACATCTTTCCACCACAGAAGATGAAAAAACCTGTTGCCACTCAAAAAAGTGTTTTAAGATATGGCAATAATTGTACAAACCCTAGGGTATCTTTTAAGTTTCATAACATGAATATGCACAGCCACCACTGCTGCCTTATAGGTTTATAGGTTCATGTTTATAGGAGATTACTAGACTAACAGCTCAAGAGACTTACAACCCTAGCCATTATTATGTGGATTTACACAGATTTTCAATACCCAACGGCTAGAGGATGGCTTAGGTTTGTGCTTATGTCTTTGGGTATTTGATAGACTGCCCCTGTCCATAAGGGATGTATCATCCCAGGAGTAAATTTACAATTCCCCATCCATTGAAATAAATTGTGTTTGAAGAGGGTCAGGGAAGAGGTCTGCTTTATATGAATAGATAGTCTGTTCCAGAAAAGGGGTAATCTCTAAGACACATATCTGTCCCTCCAGCATGTTTTGTTCACATCACTACACAGGTTTAAATCCTTGGATTGGGTAATCTACGTGCTGTTTGTTTCACAAATGTGTAACAGTTCCATCAGGATCAGATCTGAGAATATCTTGTAGGATAGGTATAAATCACCCCTTAATAGTCAATAGGAGACAGGGGAAAGGGATAAAACTTTTGGGTGATCTACATAGGACATGTTGTTTATACCCTGTATTTTTTGTAAGAAACCTTTGTGGCCATTCCAGTTGTTTTAAGTGCCTAATCAGGTACATGCCAAAAGGTGCATTGTACTCAGTTATTGGTCTGATGAGGACAAAGTATAATGGAGCTGTAACCTTCTTGGATTTGGATGCCATGTCTTACTTATAAGCTTTGCCACATAGAAGGACTTTCTCATCTCCGTGGACATGTGATGGCCAAAGTTTAGGCTAATGTCTATATGTGTAACTAAATCTCTTGCCACTGGGTACAGTCTTAGGGATGTGCAGTTAATGTTGTAATTTGCATGGGTATTAGACTTCCGAATGGGGATAATTATGCATTTTTTACATCTAGTTTTAGGCTTTTAGGTTATGTTCCTGGCACCATTTATTTGTCTGAGTCAGACCCTTCTAAAGGATATTTATCTCAATGGAGGATTCTTTGATTAACTCCAACTTGCAGTCATCAGCAAACTTAGCAGATCAGTCCACAAAATGTCAAAGTATTTCTAAATCACTTTGATCTAGTCATTTTTTCTGGATACAGAAAATAGTCACTAGAAGTTTGACATTTACATCCAGGGGTGCTAGTCAATACTTTTGCACATGTGGACCATTATTTTTGGTGGAACATAGGCATGTATTCAGTTTTTTAGTATTTTTTTTTCTTTCTTCTGCCTTTTGGAGCCAATTAATTATGGATTACATATTTATATGGTTTCAAATGTTCTAGCTAAAAACACCATGAAATTATTTCCTTTGTCTGAGAGAGTGGTTATTTGTCAGAATTTTTTGCTACTTTCCCAAAAGAGTTGGGATTTGCATCTGATTTCAGATCATAAAGGTCTGAGTCATTTCATTCACTTCAAAAGTTCAGAACATTTTCTGTACAGCCATTTCTAACTTTCATACAGCAAATAAACCTTGTTTCACATGTGTGTTGCTAATGTCTATATCTTTGCATCCTTTTCCATTTTAATCAAAGGAGAGGTTCTGGGCAACTCTTAGTATAAAATCTTGATATTTGGGCTGTCATCAGACTTCATATACAAATGTTTCGCCTTGGTAACTGCTCATCTTTGTGGGCTGAGGATTTACATCTTTCTTTACCCAGGTAACTAAATGCTAGTAGCCCATACTGATGATCTTCACATTTCAGCTAGAGGCAAGGATTTTATCCATCATAGATGTGGTGGTCAGTATTTGAGCATGGAATTTCTGGTTCTGTGGCTGGAGTACATTGTTCCCAGAGTGAGCCTTTGTTTACTTAGAAATCCATTCTTTCTCTGCATCATTGCTAGAGTGCAGTTCATCAGCTTTCCTTCTCAGCAATTTTTTTTATTATTATTATAGCTTCTGACATTGTTGCTAACTGCTTTTCCATCACTGCATCATTGTGTCTTCACATGTGATAATCACAGAGTTATCTTTCTCTCTCATCTCAGTAAGCTTAGCATCTGGGGTATCTTTCCTAGAGGAGTCTAATAATGGATGCATTTCACCAGGAATGGTCTTGATGGGTACGTCCTCAGAATATACAGATGGTAGTAGTCTTTCATCCCTTGTTCCTTCCCAGTTCTTAATGGCAAATATATGATAGTGGAAGCCCACCAGAGTGACTTGAGAGTCCTCAGCATGTTAAGGTATTACATAAATCTCACTTCCAAGATGGCTGCTCATTGCGTAACAACTTAATTTTAGCTCTCCCAATGTGAAAACAAAAAGTCATAAGAGAAAGCCAGGAAACTTGTATTTTTTGGTAGATTTCAGTAACTGTCTAGTAAGTGCACTGCCTGGATGCCAGCAAAAAATGAAATTCAGAAAACCTGAAAGAAAATCAATCACAAAAGGTGAGGAAAAACACTGGCTGGGAAGAATTCTGCAGCTGTTGAGCAAAAAGCAGTGCAAGCTTTGGTGCAGTACATGACTTTGAGTAACCTAGAGGAAATCATCAGTCAAATGTACTCAGAGCTGATTAAAATAAGCAAAACACTGATGGAATATATCAAAAGGCTAGAAAAAAATGTTAGAAGCTTTAAACAGATATTCAGATGAGGTGATAAAACTGCAAAAATCAGACATCGAAATGAAGAAGAGGCTGGCTGAATATGAGACTGCTCTAGAAGAGATGTTTCAAAAAATAATAGAATTAGAGGACAGAACATATAGGGAAAACCTGAGATTTTCTGTTGTAACAGAGAAGCTGGAAAGAACACAGTGTATTCATTTTATGAAAGCACAAATAAGCAACTGGACTGGTATTCCACAGCAGTTTTTAATTGCAAGGGCACATTGTGTGTATGCGTCAAACCTGGCCATGAGAAAGCAGCCTAGACCTTTAATAGTAAATATGCAATCCTGCCAGCAGAAGGAGTTGATTCTGACAAAACTGTGGCAAAAGGACAAAGTACAAAAAATGGGAGACATTTGTGGACAATGATTACTCACTGTACACCAGGAAGAAGAGGAGTAAATTTATTCCACTAATCAGGGAATGTTGAGAATCAGGTGTAAGATTCAAACTGCTGTATTCAGCTATTTTAAGAATATGCTTTCCTGGAGGGACAGAATCATTTTTGATGCAGAATATGCTAAGGAGGAAATACAAAAGTTTGTTCAACAAAAAGTGAGCTGTGAAACAGAAGGACATTCTTTTTTCTTGTTCTTCTGGTAATAAAGACCACAGAGAGACTGTGCCAGTGAAACCTTTTCCAATGTTTCAATGGAAATTTGAGAGACAGAAGAAAGCACAAGAGCTGACTGGAAGCATCAAGAGTACATTGGAAATGAAGCAGAAACTGGGTTTGGGAGATGAATATCAACAGAAACATGTAGAAGAGAAGAAGATGAGGGAAAGAGTCAGCTGTAAGTAGAACACAATTTTGTTCTTCACAGTAGCATTTTAATAGTGTATGTTATATTCTGCATGCTATAAAGTAAAACTTTCTCAGGAATTTTCAAGTCTGACAGGGATACTAAAGCAAACAGGTGCCCCTGTTTTTTTCCTTCTTTTCTCTTTCTGCTTGTTCAGTTTTAAGAAATGTAGACACTGCAGTGTAAAAAAAGAAGAAAAGTCTGGTCAGAAGAGCATAATGCAAGAAAAAATTGATGTGCTTTTTCTCATTCTTGCACAGGGGAATGACTGAATTAAGACTTTTGGCTTGATCTAGTAAGTTTTAAGAGAAAGCAAATAAATAAAAAAGAACATTGAGTATGATAAAGCTTTCCACTATAATGGCTTGTAGAAGCAGCTCTTTGTCTGGTTCTCATGTCTTCATGGAAACAGTTTGATAAAGAGCAATAAAATCAGAATGCTTCTTTCTTTCAATGGCTAGGAGATAATGTTTTCAGAAGACATTCAATCATTTTTCCAGTCTGGGAGAGCAATAAAGATCTGACTAAACCAGACAGCACTTAGTAGAAGCACAGGCTGTACCAAGCGTCTTAGCATGGATAACCTTCCTTTTAGGTTAACCCAAGTCAGTTTGGAAGAGTTGTTCCTATTAGGAGGGTAAAACTTCAGTATTTGAAAATGTACATAGTTTTGTGTGTTAGTATTAAGTTAATAGGTTCTAGGGGTGTATTGAGGTGTATTTTTTTGTTTGTTTGAGAGCTTTCAATTAAACAAAAGTTTTGTAAGATCTGACATAGGGTCAAATGGATATGAAGAAATAACTGTATAAAAGATCAACCCGCCAAACATTAGTGTATGCATGTAACACAAAAGCTGGAGCTAGATACTTAGCAAAAAAGCTGTTAAACATAACAATTGGGAATAATAACTTTTTAACATAATGACACTTTCTATATTATCTTTAACTGTTAATGGTCTCACAGATATATACAAAAAAGAAAGAGTACTGAACTATAATAAAAAATGTAGAGTGCAAATAGCTATGCTACAGAAGGCACATTTTGAAGAAACTGAACATGTGAATTTGATAAAGAAAGATTTTCAGAATGGTTATTCAGAGGAATACCTGGGACAAAGGGAGAGAGGAGTACTTATATTAATTGCAAGTGGAGCTTCAATAGTGATAAAAGAGGATAACAAATATAATAATGGTAGATTTGTAGTACTAAGGGGCTATTGGCAACGGGAGGAGGACTATACTGGCATGTATTTATATTCCACCTAAAACTGCTATAATGGACCTCAAAAAAATCTGGAAGAAATAATCAGTGTTCAGCAGGGAATATTACTTATAGGTGGGGACTGCAATTTGATTTGGAGTGGTGAAGATCTGTCTGAGGGGCCCAGAGGGGAAAATATAACAAAGGAAGGTAGACTTTTGAAGACATTTATGAAAATATTTCTCCTTAAATATGTGAATTTAGTAGTAGGAGTTCGGAGTGAATTTACTTATTATTCCCCAAGATACAAAAACTGGGCTAGGCTAGACAGACCTGACAGTTCACAGGAACTGTGCATTTAATTGAAAGTTTTTTTTTCAAACACCTTTATTGAATTATCATTTATGACATAGGCAAATCTACATTTATACAAAAATAATCAAACTGTATTAACAAATTAACATTAACAAACATTATACTTCACATATACTGCTATATATCATATAACTTAAGCAACATTGCATAAATTATTCAGTTCCTGCTAAGCAATCATGCATTTATATAAATGAAAACAAACCACACCAACACAATCTTAGTTGCAAGCATTTTACATCACAACCCATACCGACACACTCCCAGTTGCAAACATTATGCATCACTTATAATCGACCCAATAATTTTCAGTCAAATATTACATAGCTCATTTATGTCCTGCCTTGTTTTAAACTTCATTTCTCCCCTGTATGTGTTGTTTCCATTTTTCCTATGTAGTTTGCTCTTACCCTTTTCTAAAGGTCAAAATTCCAGTTGTTTTACCTCTTTTGCTATATTCACTACTTCTGCTATAGTTGGTTTAGATTTTGATTTCCATTTTCTAGTAATTGTCTTTTTGGCAGTCACAATAATTGAACACAGCTAGGCCTTACCATGTCTAGGCAATTCCAATTCTGTATCATAGCTCAGAAAAATCATCACCCTCATCACACCAATCCATCCCCCAGCATCTTTGACAGTGCATCCCACAGGGAATCCTTAAAGTCTGCCAAAGCACACCACTTCCAGAAAATATGTTCCCAAGTACCTCTTTCTTCCCTGTCACACCTACAACATTTGCTGTCTACCTGTGGTGAAATTCTATCGAGTCTACTTGGGGTATAAAAATATATATCTAAACATTTCTGAGTAAAAATCCTAAATCTTCTTTATTTATTTATTTGACATTTGTTTACTGGGAAAATCCAACTTGGTATGAGCCCATTTTCAATGGAGGCCTGGGGAGAAAAGCTCCACAGTACACATTAAACAGAATTAAGAAAATTGAACAATGGATGTTCATCGTGTTTCACTGCTGCAGTCATTACACTTGGGTTATCCTGCCGTCAGGCGGTCCCGCAGTCAGCCAGAGTTCCAAAGTCTTGGTCTGGCGTCGGTTGCTGTCGCTTCTTCCCTGACATCAGTGCACCAGGGGTATATAAGATGCAGCTGACGCCATTTTCTTCAGTCTTTCTTGCCGCGCGGTGCCCGAAGCAAAAGCAGCCTGCAAGTGCCAGTCGGCCGACTCCTGAGATTTCATATTTGATTTCAGATCCGAAGTCTTCAAGAAAGCTAAGTACCCCGTTGGGGAAACTTTTTCTTGCCTCAGACCGATGTCAGTAAAAGTTAATAACTGTATTTCTTGTCGGAAGCAAATACCTCATAAGTATTTTCATTCTTACTGTATTCCATGCCTAGGCCCAGATCACGGCGTCACTAGTTGTCGGTTTTGTGCTAGATTTAACAAACGTCCTATTAAACATCGGTTTGATTTTGCACGCCATTATTTTGGCCGAAGGTTTAATTATACCATGCCATTAGAACAACTGACTATCAGAGTTCACAAAAAACGCAAAGATAAGGATAAGGACAGGCATCTGAGGCCCAAAACTGACGACAAAGCCTCTTCTAGGCCAGTCGCCGGTTCTCAGTAAGGTACTTTCACAGCCCCTGACACCCGCTACCTCAGAGCCACAGGCCGCTACCGACTCCCACATGGAGTTGCCTAGGCCTCTGGATACTCATGGTGTTTGGCCTATGGAGACTAACCCTTCAGATGGGTCCGGAGCCGCTGAGCAGGCCCCAGCTTCTGAGGGTGTTTTCAGACCTACTCAACTTACCATTACATCTACAGCCAAGTCTAAAGCAACTACAAAGACAAAGAAGCAAGTACAGCATTCACCTGGACAGACCTCCATGCCTAAAAGGCAGATGCTCAAAATGTCCGAAGACTTAATTACTCTGATCAGGGGTACCCATCCTCCTCCTGATAAAAGGCCTAGGCAGGATACAGACTATGATTCCTCTGACCAGATTTCTGTATATTCTGACTCCTCTTCAGACCAGGGATATTCCTTACCCCCCTATGAGGACTCTGATGCTGAAGAATCTGTTCCTTCAGCCTCTCCTCCTGAGGATTACTCTTTTGGGGAAACTTTGCACAGCATGAGGGAGCATTTCCACTGGGCGGGCCAGGATTACTCAGAGTCCAAGAAAAGGCTCAGAGATTTTCTTTTCTTGCCTCAACACAGGCCCCTTGCTATTCCGCCACTGTTGGATATTGTGGACGATGTGTTCTTTGAATCCAGTTTAAATCCAGATTCTTTACCACCTGCTTCAGTCAAGCCAGGCAGGTACTACAGAGTCCCTGACTCACACAAATTTCTTTATAAAAACCCTGCTGCTGACCCCGAAACTATTTCCCAGGGTCCTAAAGGGATAAAGACCTCCACAGCTAAAAATCCAGTTCCCTCAGACAAGGATTCCAGAGCATTAGACAGATGGGGGAAGAAAGTTTACACCTCCGCAACTTTAGCAGTTAGGGCTTTAAACTGCCAGTTTCACATGCTTAAATATCAACAATATTTGCTGTCTCAGTTAAAACAGAAAATGAGCGCAAGTGCTGAACAACCTGATTTTAAGGAAATGCAGGATTTATTGCATGCAGCTGAACAAGTGGGAAAACATACTTTGCAATGTGGTTTTGATTCATTAGAAGCTTCTTGTAGAGCAGCAGGTACATGATCTGTGATTCAAAGGCATGCTTGGTTAAAGGAACAAACCTTACCAGATCATGTCAAGGCGAAATTATTAGATGCTCCTTTACAGCAAGATATTTTATTTGGTGTTAAAGCTGAGGAGGTTTTAAAGAAAATGGAGGATAAGGCAAAATCTATGCAAACAGTAAAGGATTTCTTACAGGTACAGCCACCAAGATTTAGCAGAAATTGGCCTACTAAAATTTGGTCCTTTCCAGTGTCAGGCAGGCCACAAAGAGGCAGATACAGACGCCCAAGAGGCAGATCTCAGCCCCAAGGATCTTACAGACCACGACAGTGGGACGCTTCAACACCCAAAGGAGGTGAGGACAAGTCACAACCTTACAGGAAGCAATCTCAATGACTTTGCCCTTCCAATGCCAAACCCTACCCTGTTGGCAGCTCCCTTAGGGGGGAAACTAGCACTTTTTTCACAAAAACTGGCAATCAATCACCCAGGACAAATGGGTGCTGAATATTGTGTCTCAAGGTTACAGGTTCCATTTTCACACTTTACCAAGGTTAAAAAGAATGCCAGACCTGCTACAAAATCAATGGGCAGAGGCACAAAAACAAATTACAGCCCTCATGGACATGAGAGCTATTCAAAAAGTACCTCAGCAGGAACAAGGACAAGGTGTTTACTCAAGACTATTCCTGGTACCCAGAAAGGACAAAGCCTGGAGACCCATTCTAGACCTTTCTACTCTAAATACTTACCTGGATGTTTCGAAGTTCAAAATGTTGACACTACAGCAGCTCCTTCCCATGTTGGGCAAGAAAGCTTGGCTGGTTACTTTGGACCTCAAAGAGGCATACCTGCATGATATATCAGACAAAATTGCAGAAGATACCTCAGATTCATAGCTGGTTCAATGCACTACCAATTCTCTGCACTGCCCTTTGGCTTATCTACTGCGCCCAGGGTCTTCACAAAGTGCCTGGCACCAGTAATTGCATTTTGCAGACAAAAAGGAATTCAAATATATCCATACACTGGAGGGATAGATTCCTGTCCCAGAGACTTCCCATACTCTGGAACAGACTACCTATCTATGTTAAACAGAGCTCCTCATTAGCACTCTTCAAGAAAAATCTTGATGATTGGATGGGAAATGGGAAATTCACCCCGGGGATCACTTCTGTGGCTCTGCTCGACAGGAGCACAGGAAAATAATTTTCTTGGGTGGCGAAAGCCAGGGTACATTTTTTTGGCTAGGCTTGTATGGGCCCTAGGGCCGATAGCCTAGTACCTACCTATGAACCTATACCTGGACGACTGCCTGATTCAAGCAGAGAGCAAGGACATTCTTCTAAAACATCTGGCGTTTGTAAAAATGTTATTAAGTTGCCTAGGGTACACGGTAAACGAAAATAAATCAAACCTAGTGCCCTCACAAGAGATAATATTCCTGGGTGCCAGCTTAAATACAACGGCCCAGATGGCTTATCTCACACTATACAAACAAGGACAACTGACTCAGTATTTTCAATTGATGGCAACAAAGTCCCAACTCCCTGCATGAAAAATTCTGCAGGCCTTGGGATTCATGGCATACTGCATACTTTTAATTCCATATGCCAGACTGCATATGAGGAAATTACAATGGTACCTAAAAAGTGTTTGGACTCAACACTCACACAGCTTGGAAACGGAAATACCACTAATTCTCTACCTGCAACAGGAGTTTCGATGGTGGGCACAGGCATGTCACCTCAACAAGGGTCAGCCTTTCATTCTACCCACAGCCAGGCAGACTCTAACAACAGATGCTTCAGACTACGCCTGAGGAGCACACATGGCAGGAAAATGTATTCAGGGCAAATGGACCACAGACCAACTGCATCTACACATCAATCAAAAAGAGATGTTGGCGGTACAAAATGTCCTAACAGCTTTCAAGGACCTTCTGCATCCAGGACAATTACTTTTAAAGACAGACAACACCACAGTAATGTGGTACATAAACAAGCAAGGGGGCACTCATTCTTACCCCCTATGCAGACAAGCCATGACCTTGTGGAACACAGCTCTAACCTATCAAGTTCATCTGCAAGCACAATTCCTGCCAGGAAAGAAAAATACTCTGGCAGACGAACTAAGTAGAAACATCATGCATCCTCACGAGTGGAAATTAAATCCACAAGTTTTCAGCATGATAATGCATACATGTGGGTGCCCGGACATAGATCTCTTTGCCTCCCCACTGAACTGCCAACTACAAAAATTCTGCACAAGGACTTATCACACACAAGCATGGAAAGTGGATGCTCTTTCGTTCAGCTGGAAAGGCCTACACGTTTATGCCTTCCCTCCTCTGCCTCTCCTTTCAAAGGTTCTCCTAAAGGCCAGACAAGAAAAACCACAGATGATTCTGATTGCTCCAGACTGGCCACACCAGCATTGGTACTCAATCTTAAAGAACTTAGTTCAAGGTCCACCTTGGATTTTGTCTCAAATTCCACACCTTCTGACTCAACAAAACAATCAGATCCTGCACAGTCAGCTCAAAACCTTATCCCTGGCTGCATGGCAGATTCATTAGCCAAACAGGCAGCACCTTTCTCTAAAACTGTTATGGATGTCATTTTGGAGGCCAGGAGGACTAGCGCCAGGAAATCCTATTCAGAAAAGTGGAAGAGATTCTGTGCCTGGAACCAGGCTCAAAGCCTTGACCCTCTTGTCCCTAACATACCTCCGATACTACAATATTTAACTGAGATGCTGGACAAAGGGCTATCCTTCTCATCTATTAAGATCCACGCTTCTGCCATCTCAGCTCATTACAACACAGATCCTCCTATTTTTTCTCATCCATTGCTAAAGCAATACCTCAGAGGGGCTAAAAACATAAGACCGCCCCGGAGAGCACCAGGACCTACTTGGGACCTCAACTTTGTCTTGGAAAAACTCACTTTACCTCCTTTTGAGCCACCCAATACAGCAAAAATAAAATATATATCATGGAAAACTGCTCTGCTACTGGCAATAAGTCTCAGAACTACAGGCACTAATGACAGTGGAGCCCTTCATCACTTTTCACCAAGACAGAGTTTCCTTAAGAACAAACCCTTCTTTTATGCCTAAAGTGGTATCCAGTGTGGCTCTTAACCAAACTATTTACTTGTCAACATTTTATCCAAATCCCCAGAATAAAGGGGAGAGAATTCTACATTCCTTGGACATACACAGACAATTATGCTTCTACTTGGACAAAACAAAAGCTTTCAGGAAAACTGAGCAACTGATTGTATCCTATGCTGCAAGATCACAGGGAAAGGCTATTTCAAAGCAGACCGTTTCAAAGTGGATAGGACACTATATCCGGTTCTGCTACACACAACATGGGAAGCCTGTACCATCTAACATTAGACCACATTCTACCAGGGCAACTGCAACTTCTACTGCCTATCTTAGAGGAGTACCTACTAAGGACATTTTAGAAGCTGCAACTTGGAGCTCAGTGCACACCTTTACCAAGCATTACCACTTGCCTCTTTACTCCAGATCCAGAGCAGGCTTTGCCACTGCAGTGCTGCAGGGCCTCATAGCCACACCAAATCCTCTCTAAATCCAGCCACCCTGACTCAGCTTTTGGATTCAACCCAAGTGTAATGACTGCAGCAGTGAAACATGATGAACATAGTACAGTTTTGTACCTACCATAAATGTAGATGTTCAAGTGTCTTCAATGCTTCAGTCCAGGTTACCCTCCCTCCATCCCCTCTTTCTTAGCTAGGACTTATCTACACTTTTCTACCCTATACTACCTATGTGGTGTATTTGCTGGTAGCTGAACTTTTTGGTTTTATTTTTCATGTATGCTTTATTAGCAGTAAGTATTGCCTACCTATTTGGGGGCACCTGACATCTGGGGCAAGAAAAACTGAAGAAAATGGCGTTGGCTGCATTTTATATACACATGGTGCACTGACGTCATGGAAGAAGCGACAGCAACCGACGCCGGACCAAGACTTTGGAACTCTGGCCGACTGCGGGACCGCCTGACGGCAGGATAATCCAAGTGTAATGACTGCAGCAGTGAAGACACTCGAACATCTACATTTATGGTAGGTACAAAACTGTACTTTACAAATATTAAGACAATAACAATGTAATACAATATGTGAAATACAACAAAAGAAAAATAAGCAAAATATAAAGGCAAGCAATAAAGTTGACCATACATTGTATACAAGGTAGAAGAGAGTTTCTAATGTGCATGTTACATGATGCATGAAAAATATATAACAAAATAAGTAAAAGGACGTAAAAGCCATATACTTTTTCTGGCAGGAGAACTAAATAGTAAATTTCAGTCAAATTCTGGGATAGATAAAGGTTAGTGTAAGAAAATAAAGAAAGGACATTAGAATGTTAAGGAGTTAAAGGGTGGTGAGGTTAGAAAGTAGGTAATGCAGGAAGAGAAGTGGGATATATCAAGAGGAAATCTATTAAGAGTGTGAAAGAAGGGAATAAAAAAGTACTAAGATGGCAAGGAACATGATTTCTTCTTGATTTTATTGCACATTTGGAAGACATACATATATCCTCCCATTGTTCCTTTGTGAAGTGCTTATCCAGTCTCTCTTCCCAATCTTTTCTAACTTCCTCTGATTGATCCTTATAGTTATCCTACAGTATTTTGTATGCTCACTAATTATTCCCTTTTTAATGTCAAATTCTGTTATAGATTTTACTAAAAAGTCTACCAGTGCTGGTCTTTCATTTAGGGCCCCCCTATTTCTTTCTGTTTACCTATACTCTGATATCAGTCCTTGACGGTGACGGCAATCTCTAACCTCCAGTCCAGATAAATTATTGGGATTTTCCCATTCTGTTACCTTTCATTCTCTAGTTATTTGCTGCTATTACCTTGGTTCCTTTGCTAGCTTTATCCAATAAATTTCAGCCCCCCCCTTGCCTGTCGTCTGTATTCCTAATTGCTGTCATCCCTATCAGCAGAATTTCATTTCTCCTTTTCCGTGTTGGCTTAGTTCTTAGAATACTTTCTGCTACTTTATGGATATAATATTCTGTATAATTAATTTTATTCCTGCATCAAAAATCCCAGTCTCTCCTTGTTTCTTGATTATACACATCCAGTACCTATTTCAGATCACATGCCTGTAGTAACTAAAATAAAAACACAAGGTAATGAAACAAAAATGAGACACTGACACTTTCCCACCTCTCTATTGAAAACAGGAATTTAAGGAATGGGTAGTGGCAATTATTCAGGAGTTATTAGAGAAGATACAAATTTATTCTGAAAATATAGATAGGGAGCGGGATAAAATTAAAGTGGATTTAAAAAAAATAAGGTGGAAATGAAGAGAGATATGTTTAAGAAGTAACGAAAATTATTTAGCGGGAATGGCAAAGGTTAGAGTATTGCACAACAGGGGGAATCTCACAGAACAAGTAGAGGAGCAACTGTAGAATGCTAAACAGAAAATAAGGGATTACCTTGATAATATGCATGAGTTTAGAAAGATTGCTGTTAAGCAACTGTTTTTTGATAATAACCCCAGAGCACAAAAATTTTAGCACAATGACTCAGGCAACAGAAAGTGGAAGGGGTTGTCGCCAAGCTTAGGGAGTACATAACAAGAGATCCTGTAAAAGTACTAGAAATATTTCAGAAATTTTATGAAAATCTTTATAAAGCAGAGAAATATGAAAATCAGGAAAAGGTACAAATGGAAATGTTTATGGAAGAATTAAGTTTGCCAAGGTTAGAGGTAGATTAGGCTCAATTACTAACATTAGGAAAGGGAGAAGATGAGATAAAAATGGTGATGTATAATAAAGCCGCAGGAAAGTCCCCAGGAATAGATGGTATTCCTGTGAAAGTTTGGAAGTTAGAAGTGAAAAAAAAACTGATAAAGATCTGGACAGTTTTGTTTAACAGTATTTTAATAAGAGGAGAAGCACCAACATCCTGGAAGAAAGCAGTGGAGGCTGTAAAACCTAATGAGGGTAAAGACCCATCAGACCCAGCTTCATACAGGACCATTTCAATTTAAACCATGATTATAAAGTGTTTATGTCTTTAATGGCTAAAAGAATGGCAGATGTGATGCTAAAATTGATTGGTATGGATCACTGTGGTTTTGTTGAAGGGAGGTAAACATTTGACAACATTAACAGAACATTGATGATCCAGAGGGAAGCAGAATGTAATTAACTATCACCGTTGTTGGTGGGTCTTGATGTAGAAAAAACATTTGACAGAGTAAGCTGGGAGTTTATGCCCAGGATAATGGAAGCATTTGCATTCCCCGATAAAATTATAAGGTTGATTCATAGGATATATGAGGGATCTGAGGCGAAATTTAAATTGGGTGGGTTACTCTCTGATAATTTCTGTTTGAGCAGAGGAATCAGGTGGGGATGTCCACTTTTCCCTTTGTTATTTGCATTATATTTAGAATCATTGGCAAAGAAAATAAGGGACCCAGAAATTCAAGGATATAATTGGTATGGTAGTCATGAAAAGTTGGCTGTATTTGCAGATGATATTATTTTATACCTGATAAAACCAGAAAAGGATTTTTCTTTGTTGTGGAACATTTTGAGGCAGTTTTATATTTTTTCAGGATACAAAATTAATGAAGCTAAAACAAAGGCAATAGCTGTAAATTATGTACGCACACATAGTTTCATAGTTTCATAGTATAGTACTAGGCTATCTGCCCTGGGGCATTTGTAAGCCTAGCCATAGTGATGTGGCTTTTGCCACCCCATGAAATGGTACAAAAAATGTACAGAATAAATTTAGAATACTGTGCCTCTGTCTAGTAGTGTCACAATGAAGGTCCCCTTGTATAATAGAATTAGTTTACTGTGCCCCTGTCTAGCAGTGACACAGATGTGACCCCTGGGGTAAACTTACGATCTCCTATCCACTCATCAAGATTTCTCTTGAAGAGAGTCAGTGAGGGGCTCTGCCTAATATGAACTGGGATCTTTTTCCAAAGCATGGGAAGCCTCTGGGTTATGAATCTATCCCTCCAGCATGTCCTATTCATACTTGTGCCGAGGTTTAAGTCTTTAGCTGTCGTGGTCCTGATGGATTTGGATTTTTTGAGGTGGAGCATGTCCATCAGATCCTGATTGGACATGGCCTTGTATGTCAGGCAGAGATCACCTCTGAGCAGGCGGTATGCTACTGAATAGAGCTGAAGTTTCTTTAGTCTGGCAGAATAAGACATATGTTGGAGACCCTTGATCCTCTTGGTGAGGTGCTTTTGTGGTCTCTCCAGTTGTTGCAAATGCCGGGTGAGGTACATACCAAATGGGGAATTGTACTCAATCATGGGTCTGATGAGGGAGGAATATAGGGGTACAATGACATCCTTGGATCTGGATGTGAATCCCTTCATGATGAGGTGTGCAAGGTAGAATGTTTTTCTAACCACTTTGGCAATGTGGGTGTCAAATGAGATGTCGCTGTCGACTTTGGTCCCTAGGTCTCTGATTACTTTTTTCGTACTCAGTGGGTTGCTGTCTATGTGATAATTTGTGGGTACTTTGTTTTTCCCAAAGGGGATGACCATACATTTTTTGGCATTTAGTTTAAGGCCGTGACTCCGGCACCAGTTGTCCGTTTTTGTGAGGCCTTTTTGTAGGATGTGTGTCTGCTGGTGTATCGACTATGGCGCCTAGTTTGCAGTCATCTGCGAACTTTGTCAGCCACAGCCCTCCCATGTTTGCTTTAACATCTGAGAAATAAATGCCGAACAAGAGGGGTCCCAGGACAGATCCCTGTGGGACACCACTTGTGACTGGCTTTGAGTCTGACATTGCTCCAGCGATTTTAACTTTATGGGTTCTGTCCTTTAGCCAGTTTGCAACCCATCTAGTGACATAAGGGTTTACTTTTAAGCTGTTGAGCTTATCTATGATGCCTGAGTGGGGTATTGTGTCGAAGGCCTTAGCCAAGTCCAGGTATGCTGTATGGACTGCTTTGCCCTGATCAATGGCTCTAGTGACTGTTTCGAAAAAGTCAACCAGGTTTAAATGGCAGGATCTGCCCTTTACAAAGCCGAACTGGGTGGGGTCAAGTGTCTGTAGGTCCCCTATGTCTCTTTCTATGAGTTCCATAATGATTCTTTCCATAGCTTTGCAGGCCAGGCTGGTTAAGCTTATGGGGCAGTAGTTTCCAGGGTCTGTAGAGGCACCCCCCCTTGTGGAGTGGGACCACTGTTGCTGTACGCCAGTGTTCAGGTACATATCCCGAAGTAAGGCTAAGGTTAAATAGCATTTTTATGTGTGGGTTTAGCTCCTCTTGAATTGGTTCTGCAGTATTCTTATTTATAGGGACATGATGTAGGTAAGTACTAAGGAGTGCGGATTGAAATTAATTCTGGTGTGGCAGCTAAGGATATTTGGGAAGAGACCAAACAAACGATAATACAGAAACTGAGAAATTGGAAGCTCTGTTATATGGATAGCAAGATACAAGTTGTTAAAATGTTTTTAGCCCCTTTCGTTTTATACACAGGTCTGACATATTTTTATCATTCAAAGGAGAAGTTGTGAATAGCAATTAATATTGAAGGATTTTATCTGGGAGAGGAAGATGTCAAGAATCAACTGGGATAAGCTGATTCTTCCTATAGAAAAAGGCAGTTTGGGTTTACCCGATTTGAAGGGGCATTTCAAAGTGACACAGTTAAAGCTCCGATACATAGCATAAGCAGAAAGTTGTAATTCAAAGTGGAAAGGAATGATGATGAAATAAGGAGTGAGGTTAAGAAACAAGTAGAGACTGGGATTTTGGATGCAGATCCTTAAGGAGAATGACAATAGCCATACAGAATATTATATCTGATGTCAATTTTCATTCTCTCCTCAGTTGCTGGATTCAGATCCGATCCTTACCCATAATGCACTGACCCCTAATATACCTCAGATCTCGTTTGCCTCTTTTTGCAAAAAGACGTTGTCAACTTGAGCTCTCGAGCTTGTATTGAGATGTTTTTTCTTGATAATTTCTACTCTGTAACATATAGATATTTTCTGTTCTCTTACCCTTTACACTCAGTGTGATTCACTTTTACCATTGTTGGTATTTTTTCTTATTATCTCTATTTTCTGTTGTATGAGTTAGTCTAGTTCTTCATACCATTGCTGGTATTTTTCCCTTTCTCTTTATTACGTAAAAAAAACTTTCTCTGTTTTCTTTCTCTATCCCCTATTGCGAGTCATCATGCCAGATTGAGGACCTGCCTGCTTCAAGAATTGTCCTGCACTTTTTGTATTTATGGTTTAGGTCCTCAACGCCTTCAAGAAGATTATTCTGTCTGCAAAATTGTCAATCCTAGGGCCATAGCAGATTGGGAAGATAAACTAATATGAAAGGGATTACTTCCATCTTCATTTGGACAGGCTATTGCTGTGGCTTACCCCCCCAAGACTAAAATGAAAGAGACATTGACTAGGTTTCAAAGACCATCCACTTCTTTGACTCCTTCTTTGGAGCCACCATAGAAAAAACGTAGACCAGATCTGAAATCTGCTCAGATCCTCTCCCGTTTGGATCTGACAAAAAAAACCTTTGGATCAGAAGACACTACCGAGAACAAAATATTCCTCCAACCTTGGATCCAGTGCCTTCTAGGGTTCCCTCTCCCTTTCTAGAGAGACGTCATTCTAGGTCACCATCCCTTGCCTCAACTTGTTCTTCTAGGAGTCTAACTGAGGAAGATGTAGACAGAATGATGCAGAAATTCCTTTTGGCACAGATACAGATGGGTGTTCTTCCAGCTCCTACCCTTTCAGGACAGGGAGCCCGTTCATCTGTTACTCCACCATTATCTGCTCCTTCTCTGATCCCACTGGATTTTTCAGAGTCCCTGGATCCAAACCTTCCAGGTTCATCCAGCTTGGATCGAAAGATACTATTATCTTCAGATCTGAAGTCTTCTCTGAGTGCACGGGCTCCAACTTCTTCAGACGTGAATGACTCTTGGAGCTTGAGGTTTTTGAAGCCATCTGTACCCCTTGGAGCTTTGGTATTGGATAGTTTGGCTTTGATGTCTGCCTTGGGGAGGACTGAGGCAGTTGTCCAGATGCCCTTCTTCTCAGAGCTGCCGTTGTCCTTTTCTTCAGCACGATCTGACTTCAAGGTAATGAAGAGGGTGTTTTCTGTTCCAACAGGACAGATGGATCCAGCCTCTTCAGATCTTCAGTCTAGATTAGAGCCACATCATTCTACACCACAGGGACAGCCAGCTCAAGGTATCTAGACCACCCAACAGGGTCTTACGATTTCTTCCAACCCTTCACAGGAGCATCCCACTGAGGAAGTCCCTCAGAAGAGGAAGTGCAAGAGGAGGCACTTGGACTTTCCACAAGAGTTTCACTGAGGATACTAATTTTTATGAAGAAGAAAGCTCCCCACTATCACCTCTGGAAGACATCTCATTTGAAGACATTCTCAAGATCCTTAAACAGAGAGGTGGTTGGTCCTCCAGCAACCCTTCACCAGAGGATTCAGTACTTCTGGAAGCTTTTGGAGCTGGCCCCTCTACCTCTGGGGTTACTCCACCCATCAATGTGCTCATTGATTTGATCTCTAGGCAGGCATGGAAGGAGCCTGACTCATTTGAGATAATTCCTAAGAGGTCAGATCGATTCTGGCTCCACCTATCAGGAAGGAATTTTGTTATAAGGAAGTGCCCATGGATGCCATGGTCGTGATTGGCAGCCACCAAGAAGGAACTTACTGAACAACATTCATCTGTTCAGCCCCCTATCAGGTAATCTAGTGTGATGGACAGATTTGGGAAGTGTATTTATGTGTCACTGACTTTTGCTCTTAGATCGCTGAACTATTTGGCACATATTACTAGGCTACAAAGGGACTTGATTATGGAACATTCATAATCCCTTTCCTGGAGCATTACTGCTGAGGCTCAGTCTTTTGTGGCCTCTCACTTGGCTATCCTCCAATCCATTTCAGATTTGTCCATGAAGCTTATCTTGCATGCAGCTGAAGGTGCCTCAAGGGCAGTGGGTTCAGGCATATCCTTTAGGAGACATGCCAGTATGTGCTTATGTGATTTTGTGGAGTCTTTCAAGTCCTTGTTCATCAATGTAACCTTTGACAGCAGTTCATTGTTTGGCCCAAAAGTGAAGGACACACTTTGCAAGTTTGAAAAGGATGGAAAGACCCTCTCTGCAGTGGACGTATGTTTTTTTACCCCTCAAAGATCCTTTTCTAGGAATAAACGAGGTGGTTGGAAGATGTGGTTCAGAAGGTAATAGGGTCCTTTCCAGGACATACATGGAGATAGTTCCTCTGTGACAGAGGGGGGGACTCCATTGGATGATGACTCCCCTGTGGCAGAGGAGGCCTGCAAAACCAGGTGTCCCGAGATTCTTTCTCTATTAGACCCTACCAGCACTCCTAAAAGGAGGCCTAATTGTCCACCTCTGGAGGGAATCAAAGGATGACCATGCCTGCACCTGAGAACCTGGCTAGATATAACAAGAGATACTTGGGTGCAGAAGATCATTTCCAGAGGTTATGTAATTCCCTTTTCTCCTCCACCCTTAACTGTATGCAAACTTCTCAATGTTCCACCCAGTCAGAGGAAAGCAGCAACAGCACTAAAAATTCAAAAGCTGCTAGAAAAAACAGTCATCCAAGAGGTCCCATAAGACCAGACAGAATCCGGAACTTACTCAAGATTCTTTTTAGTGCCAAAGAAAACAGGGGACTGGAGACCATTTTTGGATCTCAGCATTTTGAATAAGTTAGTTTGGCAAACAAAGTTTTGGATGGTCATGGTTCAGTCCATTCTACCCTTCCTGTGCAAGGATGACTGGATGTGCTCAACAGACCTTCAGGATGCATGCTTTCACATAAAGATGAACAGAAAATCCAGAAAATATTTATGCTTCCGGCTGGGAGCCAGTCACTATCAGTTCAGAGTACTGCACTTTGGCCTCAACACAGCCCCAAGAGTTTTCACCTAATGCCTGGTAGTGGTAGCAGCTCACCTGAGACTACAGGGATTCTGGGTGTTTCCATATTTAGATGACTGGCTTTTTACCATCCTGACCAGGCGTCTACTAACAAGAGCAAGAGGTCACATTCTTCAGATTTGTTCTCATCTAGGGTTAGCCATAAAATCTGATGTCAGTCTTCACGTAATCCTTGACTGTGGGCTCAGTTCTGACTTGGCCTTTTATTTCAGCTTGCGCCTTTCAAACTCTCAAGCTAGGCTTTACCCATAATGCTTCTTTCTAAGATACCCCAGATCTCGTTTGCCGCTTTGTGTTTCAGATGCATACGACCACTCTCGAGCTTTGGCTTGTATTTAACGTAAGTTTTACTTTAAAAATATATTTTCTTTATTCATATAAATCTCCCTTCAGTCTCCAGAGACTTTTTTTCTCTACCCCCTCCTCTCATTTATTTTTGTAGTATGTGTGTGACTCTCCTTTTACTACCGTTAGTAGTTCTTTCCTCCGTACCATTGTTGGGTCTTCTTTGTGTCTATTTAGGTATATTTAAATACAGCTGCTGGTATCTCTCTTACCTTTGTTTATATGGAAAAAAAAAAGGAAGAACCCCTTTCTCTGTTTTCTTTTCTGGTGAGTGTGTGTATGTTTGCTTTATCATGGCTGACAAATCCAAATCCCCAGCTAAGTCATCTAAGGTCACCTCAGAATGCAAAAGGTGCAAAAAATGTGAGAAAAAAATGCCCACCTCAGACAGGCATGTGTGGTGTGTTTATTGCCTGGGTAAAGTTCACCTGCAGCAGGATTGTTCAATATGCTGCAGTTTCTCCACCAAGACACTCACTGAATGGAAAAGCAAACTTATTCTTAATGCTAAAAGGTGACTGTGAAGAAAAAGTTCAAGAGGAAACACTTCACTGAAGATACCAACTTTGATGAAGGGGAAGGTTCCCCCAGGTCACCACCTGATGATTCCTTTGGGGACATGAGATCTTTAAGCAGAGTGGTGGCTGGACATCCCTCCAACCTTCTTCAGAGGAGTCAGTATACCTGGAGACTTTTTGTGCCCACCCTTCTACCTCTTGGATCTCTCCACCCGCTGATGAGCTCATTAAACTGATCGCACAGCAGGTGTATAAGATGCCTGACTCCATCAAACTGATCCCCAAAAGACCTGACCAAATCCTTTCTGCCCCCAAATAAGAAAAGCATTGGTCCAAAGGCATATCCGTAGATGCCATGGTGATAGCTGCAGCCACTAAGAAGAAAAATATTGAGGAAAGGCCAACTATCCCTCCTGCTAACAAAGGGTCTAGGACTATGAATAGGTTTAGGAAGCACGTTTTTGCTTCAGTGACCTTTGCTATCAGGTCCTTGAACTACATGGCGCACTTTACAAGGTTACAGAGGGATCTGATCAAAGAGCTGTCGGATACTCTCTCAGGAGCAGTAGCTGAAGGGGTACAGGACAAAGTTGCTTCTCAGCTCGCCACCCTTGAAACAATTTCTAACTTGACCATAAGGCTGATTGGCCACGCAGCTGAACAGATGACAAGAATGGCAGGTTCAGGCATACTCATTAGAAGGCATGCCTGGATGCACTTGTGTGACTTTGCGGAGATATTTAAAGCATCATTCATCAACACTCCATTTGACAGATCATCCCTATTTGGCCCTAAGGTAAAAGATGCTCTGGCCAGGTGTGAGAAGGATGGAAAGACTCTTTCTGCCATAGGAGTACATTTCTCCACTCCTCAATGGCCCTACTCTATGAACCAGAGAAGTGGGAGACTATGGTTTAAGAAGTACCTAGGACCTTTCCAGGACTCACTTGGCAAAAAATTTCCTTGCGACAGAGGGGGAAGTAATGGAAGATGCCACTGTAGAGGCAGAAGTGGCCTGCAGAACCAGGAGTCCAGAGATTCCTTCTCTGGAACTTCCTACCAACACTCCTGAAGAGAGGCCCAATTGCCTTCCTCTGGAGGCAGTCAGGGGATGATTATCCCTGCAGCAGCCCACCTGGCAACAGATAACATTGGACAAATGGGTGCAGGGAATCATATCCAGAGGTTACAATATTCCACTTTGTATAAGTCCAAAATCCCAAAAAAGACTCCTGGATGTTTCACCCAGTCACAGGGAAGCAGCAGTGGCAGAAATTCAAAAACTGCTTGACAAAAGAGTCATCCAAAAAGTCCCGCCAGACCAAATAGGATCCAGGTTTAACTCAAGATTCCTCTTAGTGCCCAAAAAAACAGGGAACTGAAGCCCATTTTGGATCTCAGCCAGTTCAGCAAGGCAGTTCGGCAAACCAGATTTTGGATGGTCTTGGTACAGTCTGTATATACTTCCATTCATGGAAAAAGACAATTGGATGTGCTCTGTAGACCTCCAGGACAAGTATTACCATATAAAAATGGACAAATACTTGAGGAGGTTCCTGCGTTTCTGGCTGGGAGCCAGTCATTTCCAATTTAGAGCACTGTCTTTGGACTTATTTCAGCCCCCAGGGTGTTTACCAAATGCATGGCAGTGGTAGCAGCTCATCTCAGACTGCAAGGATTTTGAGTTTTTTCATACCTTGATGACTGGTTCCTCACTGATACCACCAGGCGTCAGTTAGAACAGGCAAGAGTTTACACTCTGCACCTCTGTGCATCTCTAGGCATCACAATAAAATAGAAAAAGTCAAATTTACAACCCTCACAGCAACTAGAATTAAATGGAGCCCTGTTGAACACAGTTGCAGGTATTGCTTCGCTTCCACTGGAAAGGCTACAAAGGATCAGATCTCAGGTCAGCCACATTATCCAGAGCAAAAGTGTTCCAGCCAGATTAGTTCTACAAGCATTAGGCTTGGTGGCAGACTCAGTCACTCTAGTTTCCTTAGTAAGATATCACATGCGAATCTTACAAGTGTTGATAGCCTCCCAGTGGTCTCTGATGGATCAGCCAATGTCTCACAACATTTTGATTACCAATCACTGCAAACAGGAACTTTCATGGTGACTCCACTACAACGAGATTCTTTCAGGCCATCCATTCGTCCTTCCGCAACCCCAAGCCATAATGACCACAGATGTTTGCCAGATAAGGTGTGGGGGGGCATTATCTGGGAAGGGCAGTTCAAGGCATGTGGTCCCATCTGGAAGCCAACTTGCACATCAGTATTCTAGAAATGAGGGCAGTGCTGTTAATGTTGGAGGCATTTCAAGATGCCCTTCCTCTAGGAACAGTAGCAATTCAGATGGACAACATGTTGGTGGTCTGGTATATCAACAAACAAGGGGGAAGCAAATCTTACCTTCTGTGTTGAGAAGCCCTCAGAGTTTGGCAGTGGTTGATTTCTTCCAACCGCTTTCTCACAGCAACCCACATTCTGGGGAGCTCCAGTGTAATACCAGACAAACTGAGCAGAACCATTTGCATTGCCTCATGAGTGGTCTGTCAAACCTGTGGTGGCAAAAGAGATTTTTCGTTACTGGGGTCAACCTTGCTGCAATTTTTTTACGTCTCCCCTAAACAACAAGTGCAGCAGTTACTTTGCCGTAATCCCCCCTCCGGGGGAGCCACCCAGAGATGCTCTTCTCCACGTTTAGCCGCCCCCCCCTTCTCCAACTTCTCTGATATCCCAGTTTTTAAAGAAAGCCAAGAGGTTGGAGAACTCAGTAATCCTCATTGCATCCTTTTGGCCTCGACAGGTTTGGTTTCCCTTCCTTTGGCCTTATCTTCTTCGGAAGTCATTGATGCTGGACCCAGATACAGTTCTGCTGTCTTATCCAGAGGGCATGGTTCATCCGATCCTTCATTATCTCAAGCTCACTTCATGGCTTCTCCAATTCCCATGATTGCCAGGCATCCTTCCCTTTCCTCTCTTGTCTGTGAAATCATCGTGGCCCATCACAAACCTTCAGGTAGGAAACTGTATCAGTAAATGGGAAAAATTTGCAAGTTGTGCCCTTATGAATGAACTTAATCATAGGTTCATAGGTTCATACTAGGCTATCTGCCTGAGGGCATTTATAAGCCTAGCCCATAGTTTTGTGGCTTACGCCACCCCTTTTGTATGGGGAACTATACCCATTATTTTGCTGTGCCTCTGTCTAGCAGTGACACTGAGGTAATCCCTGGAGTATATCTGCGATCTCCCATCCATTGGTCAAGATTTCTCTTGAACAAGGCCAGCGAGGTGCTCTGCCTCACATATACCGGGATTTTGTTCCACAGCATAGGGAGTCTTTGGGTGATGAATCTATCCCTCCAGCACGTCCTATTAATAGCCGTGTTGAGGTTTAAGTCTCCTTGTGGCTCTGATGGATCTAGATTTTTGAGGTGAAGCATATTCATCAAATCTGGGTTTGACATGGCCTTGTATGTCAGGCAAAGGTCACCTCTGAGCAAGCGACTGAATAGAGCTGGAGTTCTTTCAGTCGGGCAGCATAGGACAGATTTTGAGACCCTTTATCCTTTTGGTGAGGAACTTTGTGGCCTCCAGCTGCTGCAAGTGTCGGGTCAGATACATTCGAATGGGGCATTGTACTCAATCATTGGTCTGATGAGGGATGAGTATAGTATAGGAGACTATGACCTCCCTTGATCTAGATGTGAATCCCTTCATGATAAGGTGGGTAATGTAGAAGGTCTTCCTAACTACTTTAGCTACATGGGTGTCGAATGACAGGCTACTGTCAACCTGGGTCCCCAGGTCCCTGATAACTTCTTCTGTGCTCAGAGGATTACCACCTATATGGTAGCTAGGGGTAACCTTATTTTTCCCGAAGGGTATGACTATGCATTTTTTGGCATTTAACTTTAGGCCATGGCTCTGGCACCAGTCATCCGTTTCTGTGAGACCCTTCTGAAGGATATCTGTGTCAGATGTGTTTTCGGTGCCCAGTTTGCAGTCATCTGCAAACTTTGTCAGCCATAACCCTCCTGTGTTTGCTTGTACTGAAAAGTAGATGCCAAACAAGAGTGGGCCCAGGACTGAGCCCTGTGGGACACCACTTGTGACAGGCTTTGAGTCTGACATGGCCAGCAACTCTGACCCTGTGGGTTCTGTCAGCCAGTTTGCAACCCATCTTGTGATGTATGGGTTAACATTTAAGCTGATGAGTTTTTCAATGATACCCGAGTGGGGTATTGTATCAAGGCCTTCGCCAGATCGAGGTAGGCTGTATGGACTGCCTTTCCTCATCAATGGCTTTGGTGACTGTTTCAAAAGTCGACCAAGTTTAAAAGGCATGATCTGCCTTTGACAAAGCCAAACTGGGTTGGATCCAAAGTCTGCAAATTCCCTATGTCTTTATTTATGAGATCCATTGTGATCCTCTCCATTGCTTTGTAGATTAGGCTTGTCAAGCTAATGGGCGGTAATTTCCAGGGTCTGTGGAGGCACCGCCTTTGTGAAGTGGGACCACAGTCGCTGGGTATGTATCCAGAGGTGAGACTATGATTAAACAGCTGTCCTAGCTGTGGGTTTAATTGAGCACACAGCCTGGGACACCATCAGGTCCCATGGATGCTGTGTTTTTGCTTTGGAGAGAGCAGTTCTCACTTGGCTTGAGATGTTTGGGGGCTGCAACCATTTGGTATAGATATCTCTCCTTTTGGGAGTTTGCACTGAACCTGTCAGCCAGTATGTTGGCAATGTCTGTAGGATCAGTAATCTTCACATCATTTTGAACTAGTTCTGAGCATATCTGGGAGTTTCCTCCCAGGTTTCTAACATAGCTAAGAAGGCCTTATGATTGTCTTTGAGTCTTTAGCTATTTTCTCTCAAAATTTGCTTTGGATGATTTTATGAGAGCTCTTAGTTTTTACTTATAGTGATCAAAGGTGTCTTACCTTTTAAGGATTTTGCTCTATCTTGTAGTAGCTTCCCCCTTTTGTTGTAGAGTTTGTTTATGGCTGGGGTCCACCAGACTGGACGCTTGCCCTTGGTACAAAGAGTCTTTGTTTTGCTTGGGATTGCCTTATCCATGCAGTCCTGCAGGTGCTGGTAGAAGGCATTTTTAAGTGATTCAGCTCGGGGCCTTAAAGGAGACCACACTAGTCTTTAGAAGTGTGAAGTCGGCTTCTTTTACTGTGGTCTTTTTTATTCAGGGGGGTGGGTTGAGGACCTCCAGCAAGATTAGTTTGTGATCTGATCTCCCCAGTGAGGGGTATAGTGTTGAACATTGTGCTTCCATGTTTGTGATGATGAGATCAAGTATGTTTTCTCCTCTTGTGGGGATGGTGACTAGTTGTTCCATGGCATTTGAGTTTATGAATTCCAGGAACTTTTGGGCTAGGTGTTTGGGCTTGAGTAGTGTTCCCAGTCTATATTAGGGTAATTGAAGTCACCTAGTATGATGGTGTCTGGAGATACATTTATCCCCTCCAGTGTTTTCAGGAAAGCCATGTGAGGTTCCTGAGTTTGTGAGGGTGGCCTGTAACATGCTACAATTTGCAGGGCAGTCTTGTCTATGGTTAATTGCACCTGGATGGTCTCCGATGCATCGTATGCCACCAGTCTTGAGGTGTGGGTGTCCTTGATGAATATGGATACCCCCTCCTTTCTTGGTATTGTCCAGATTTTGGGGCCGGAACGCATGGTATGAGGTAAAACCTGTTAGTGCTGGGGTGCTCTCAGGAGCCTTGAACTAGGTTTCTGTCACAGCACAGACATCGATGTTCTCCATACTGAGAAGGGCCTCGCATTTTGAGATTTAGACTTCTGGCATTGAGCAGCATTACCCTTAGTTTTTTTCCTTTTTTGTGTTCTAGGGTGGTAGGTTTAGAATTTGAGCCCTTATACGACCCCTGTCCATAACATTTTGGATTTTTTTAGCTAACCTCTATCAGTCTGGTTCCTGTACCTCAACAATTTAAGTCCATCTAGCTGCAATCTCTAACTTCTATATGGGGTTTTATGGGTCATCCCTTATGTCACACAAACTTTGTAAAGCCTTCTTAAAGGGAGCCCTAATGTTAAGATCTCCATTTAAAGAACCCATTCGTCCCTGGGATCTAACACTAGTTCTTCATTCCCTTACTTTGCCTCTTTCGAACCATCAACTACAGGTGACTTGAAGTTTCTGACTTGGAGAACTTTATTTTTAGTGGCTATTACTTCTGCCAGGAGAGTATCTGAACTTTATTTTATTATTTATTTTATTTGACATATGTTAACCAGGTTGGTCCAACTGAGCAGAAGAGCTCATTTTCAGTGGAGACCCAAGGAGAAAAGCTCCAGAACAGATACAATGTATAGAAAGGCAGATAGTAAAAATAAGAAACAACAATTGAATAAGGTAATACATAGTGTGAGACATGACAATCTGCAATTCAGAATATGTAGTATGTGACATGAAAAAAATAAAATTCAATTATTTTAGGAATATAACATCAAACTAGTTAATATTTTTTTCTCTTTGTGGTTAGTAAAAATGGGAAAAGGTAGTTGAGCGAGTCTGATACTGTTATAATGTTTCATGGGTGGGGGACAGAAAGAGAGTCAGAAGGACTTGATTGTTAGTGGAGAAGATTCAGCAAGGATCAGGTGGGGTAGAATACAAGAGCAAGTTCTAGAGTCAAGTAGAAATTGTTTAATTGTTTTTTGAAGAGCAGGGGATTTGGGGTGTTTCTTATGCATGAATGAAGTTTATTCCTGGCCTGGGCTACTGCGTGTTTGTATAGGAAGTTACCTATGTTTTTGTTAGGTTTGTGAATGGTAAGGAGCTGTTGATTTGATGTACGAAGGGAGCGATTGGGAATGTAATAGGTGAAGAGGGAGAAGAGGGAAGGGCAGGCTACAGGTTTATGTAGAATAGAGTGTAGGATTCTAAATTGAGTAAATTGAAGTTGTTGGGGGAATTCTAGCCATTGGAGTTTGTTGAGAGAAAGACAGTGTTGTGAGTGATGCGGTGAATTAGTGACAAAGTGAGCTATTTTATGGTATGTTTGTTCAAACTTAAAAGTGTGGATTGAAGATTAGTAAAGATTGGAGGTGCATAGAGAAGGGAGGGAAGTAGGAGTGTTTGAGCAAGGGAGAGCTTTGTGTCAGGGGTTAGGAATTTTCTATTCCTATATAGTAGTCCGAGTTTTGATTGTTTTTTTTTTTATACATTGTTGGATGTGCAAATTAAATTTCGATTTATCATCAATAATGGTCCCTAATAGTTTGGTGTGGGGCTCTGCTTTGATGGCAGTTTTATCAAGGGATGTAATGGAGAAAGTGGTTTTGTGGTGTGCTAGTTGGTGAGGTAGGAGCAGTAGGAGTTTTAGTTTTTAGGGTTTAGGATGAGTTGGTTGCCTGACAGCTATTTTTCAACAGATAGGAACGATTGTTGAGTGTGTATGAGGAGGTCAAGGATGGAGTTTGAGAAGGTGAGGAGTGCTGAATCGTCTGCGTATTGAATAAGGGAAGATTGTCTACAGGCAGTCTGGAGGTCATTGGTAAAGATGTTAAAGAGAAGAGGTCCAAGAAGGAAGAGCAGGAAAAGAGCCATCTGACTAATTGTTGCCTATTGGATAGGTAACTAGTAAACCAGTCAATAGTGGATACAACGAGGTTGAGATTAGACAGTTTTGACAGAAATAGAGGGTGAGAGATGGTATTGAAGGCCTGAGAGAGATCAAGGAAAAGGTAGGATACTAGTTGATTACTGTATCTGGCCTCGGCTACTAGATGGATGAAAGATAGTAGTACAGTAGTTGTGCTGTGGTGTGGCCTGAAGCCATGTTGTGTAGGTGTAAGCAGGTTTTCCTGTGGAAGATAGTTCATGAGCTGAGTATGGATGCATTTTTGAGTATTTTAGATAAGGGGGAAAGTATAGCTATGGGCCTATATTTAGATGGGTAGGTAGAGTTTCCACCTTTGTGCAGGGGGTCAATGTAGAAGAATTTCCATATGTTTGGGACTTTGGCCTCTTGAATGGATCTGTTGATTAATAGGGTGACAATAGAATTAGTGGGAAGTTTGAGGAAAGCAGGAGGGAGTTTGTCAGCAGAGGCCAATCTGGGTTTGAGTTTGAGGAGCAGGAATTTGATATAGGTAGTTAAGACTGTTTTTTAGGGAGAATTGATTATTGCTATGTGTGTTATTGGGGGTGGGAGGGGAACTAGAGATGTGATTATGTGTTAACTTTTGAATTGCATTGATGAAGTAGTTATTGAGGAGGTTGGCAGTTTCTTATGGGGTATTATTTGGATGGGGAAGAGTTTGGTAGGATTTCCAGGATTAAGGAGTTTGCTTACAGTAGACCATAATTTTTGTGGACTAGATTCAGGCCTTGTCCTGCAAACCGCCCTACATAATATTTCATAAAGGCAGGGTCTCTCTTAGGAGTAGTCTATCCTTTTAACCGAAGGTAGTTTCAGAATCTAATTTCAATCAGCCACTTCAACTACCAGTCTTTTTCCCTAATTTTTCAAATAAAGAAGAATATTCCCTTCATTTATTAGACATCCACAGACAGCTACAATTTTATCTTCACAGAACAAAGGAGTTCAGAAGATCTCACTAACTGTTGCTTTTTCCTCACTTTCTTTAGGTAATCCAGTGTCAAAAGTGAGCTTGGTGAAATGGCTCAGAGATTGTATTACATTTATCTGTCAATCAAAAGGGCTCCGCCTTTTACACGTAGTAAAAGCCCACTCAACTAGAACAGTGGTAACTTTTGCAGTTTTTCATTGCCAGATCTTCTTTAGATGATGTTTGTGCAGTAGCCACTTGGTCTTCTCCTCATACCTTTATCACTCATTACAAATTGGGTCAGGTCTCTAGGGGATGGCCATCGTTCAGTTCAATGGTGCTTAGGAATATTCTCCTGTGAGACCTCCCAAGATTCAGGTAGCTAGGGACTCTGTCCCACAGTCAAGGATTACGTGAAGATTGACAACATCAGATAAAGAAGTTATGTCTTACCCTAACCTTCCATCTGTGTTGTCGATCTTCAGTAATCCTTGTCATTCCCACCCTCCTTCCACCACCCTTAGACTATTAGTGGATTGAAATTTCTCAGAACTGGCTTCATATTAAGGACACATATCTGGTCTCTTATTCTTATTGCTCTTTGTCTGCCACTATTTTAGGCAAACTCGATCTGAGCTGTTTTAGAGAGGAGCATTGTGGGTAAAGCCTAGCTTGAGAGTTTGGAAGACGTGAGCTGAAATATACGGCCAAGTTGGTTCCGAGGCTCAGAACTGAGCCCACAGTCAAGGATTAGTGAAGATCAAAAACACAAATAGAATGTTATGGTAAGACATAACTTCTTTTTATGAGAAGTCTCTATTACAACCAACTCAAACTTTAGAATTCATAGGAACACTCTTCAACATGACATCAATGACAGCTTCTCTTCCTCTCTCAGGAGTACAGAGTATCATATTTCAGGTCAGGAAAATAATTTGCAGTACCAACATTTAACTTGATTGATTCTCCAATCCTTGAGGTCAATGTCAGCTGCCATAATCTTAGCTCTTCTAGCAAGATTTCATATGAGAATTCTTCTCTGGATGCCAGCAACACAGTGGTTGATTCTTTACCAGTGCATGTCAGCACAAATAAGAATCAGTCAGTCATGCAAGACATACCTCTGGTGGTGGATTCAGTCAGATCAGGTTCTGCAGGGCCGTCCTTTCTTTCTCCCTCAACCCAAGGCCATAGTGACCATGGATGCCTCCTAGATTGCTTGGGAGGGTGGGCACTTCTTGGGGAAAACAGTCCAGGTACTTGGTCCCCTGAGGAGGCCAATTTGCACATCAGTGTCATAGAGATGAGAGCAGTGCTTTTAATGTTTCAAGCCTTCCAGGACGCTCTCCCTTTAGAGGCAATTGTGATTCAAACAGAAAATATGTCAGTAGTTTGGTACATCAACAAACAAGGAGGAATCAGATCTTACCCCTTATGTCGGAAAACACTGAAAGTGTGGCAATGGGTGATCTCATCCAACTGCTTTCTCATAGCAATGCACATTCCAGTGAAGTCCGGTGTGATAGCAGTCAAACTGAGTAGGTCCATTCTTTTACCTCATGAGTGGGCTCTCAACATGAAAGTGACAGAAAAGATTTTCCATCAGTGGGGCTAACCTTGCTGTGATCTTTTTGCTTTTCCCCCCAAACAACAAATGCAGTAGCTACTTTGCCCTAATTTCCCCTTTGGGGGAATCACCGAGGGATGCTGTATTCCACGATTGGCCCCTGGTATACTTTATATTTATCCACCAATTCCCCTCATTCCAAAATTCCTTCTGAAAGCTACCAGGTTGAAGAGCAAAGTCAACCTCATTGCACCATATTGGCCGTGATAGATTTGGTTCCCCTTCCTATGGCCTCATCTGCTTTACCAACCTTGGATTCTGGATCTGATTCCAGAACTCCCGTCTCACCCGACAGGTATGATTCATCCTGATATCTCAAACCTTAAGCTGACAGCGTGGTTTCTCCAATTCCATTAATAGCCAAACAACCAGTGCTCTCTTCACCTATTTGTCATATTCTTTTATCGTCCCATAAGCCTTGTACAAGAAAACTTTACACAAGCAAATGGAAAAGGTTCATTTGCTGGACACAACTAAAACACAATGAACCTTTCTCAGCTCCTGTACATAGTATACTTGAATTCTTGGCAAAGATTTTTAATGAAGGAGCTAGGTTTAATAACAGCAGTCTCTAATTTTCATATTGGATTTGAGAATTCTTCTGTGGCCTCTTCTAAACCTTGTAAAGCATTTTTGAGGGGCACACTCCTTCTAAGGCCTGCATATAAAGATCCAACTCCTCTGTACGGTTTGAATTTTGTACTGCAGGCCTTAATTCATTCTCCATTTCAACCAGCAGCTAAATGTGATCTTACGTTCCTGACCTGGAAAACTATCTTTCTAGTGGCCATTACCTTTGCTACAAGAATTTCAGAACATCAAGCATTGTCCTCTAAACTTCCCTACTTGATCTTTCACAAGGATAAAGTCACATTACATACCAATGCTTCTTTCCTTCCTAAGGCTGTGTCAGAATCAATCAGTCCATCAATTTGCCAGTTTTCTTTACTAAACATGCAAACAAAGGTGAATATAGGTTACATTTGTTAGATGTTCACAGGCAATTACGTTTTTACATAAATAGAACAAAAGAAATTAGAAAGACAGATCAACTATTTGTGGCCTTTGTGGATGCTAAATTGGGAAAACCCGTTGCAAAGGTAACCTTAGCCAGATGGCTGACAGATTGCATATCATTTATCTATAATAAATTGGAACTATCCTTAGCAAGACTTTTAAGAGCCCCTTCAACTAGGTCTATGGCAACTTCTTCAGTATTTCTATATACAGCTTCCATGGATGACATGTGTGCAGCTGCAACTTGGACCAATCTTCATACTTTTATCACTCATTACAAATTGGATCTGGTCTCGAGTGGAAAAGCAACTTTTGGCTAAACTTTGCTCGGGAATATCCTTCCTTAGAGTCCACCCATGATTTTAGGTAGCTGGGGACTCTGTCCCAACAGTTGAGGATAGAATGAAAATTGATAATATCAGATAAAAAAGTTATGTACTTAAAACTTCCCATCTGTGTTGTCCATTTTCATTCTTCCTCAGCTTCCCACCCACCAACCCTTATCATAGCAGTCTTCTGGAAGAATGAAATATTATAAGGACACCACTGCCCTTAATGTTGAGCTCCAGGTATAGTTTCTTCTGTAGGATATATTAGTACAGCCTACTTCAGGTAAAACAACAAACAAGATTTGGGGCATATTAGAGATTGGTGCATTATGGGTAAGGGAAGAGCTTGAGAGCTTTTTGGTTGCCACGAGCTTTAGTAACGGCTGAGTTGGATCTGAGGGTTGGATCCAAACCCAGCAGTTGAGGAAGAATTAAAATGGACAACACAGATGGAACATTATGGTAAGTACATAACTTGTTTATTCATAAATTATCAGAAACTATTCTAAGATTTAAGCTAACATGGGACTGGAGAAAGGACATTTTGATGTTAGGGATGACTGCAATTAGGGATACAGACAGTAGGGAAGAGGGGGCTGGAATTTATTGGAGAAAACTATCAAAAAAACAAGGTATTCAGAGCAAATAATTAGAGAAGGAAAGGAAATAGAATTGGAAGAGGCCAAGAATTTATTTGGACTGCAGGCTAGAGAAAGAAATAGGGGATCCTAAGTGAAAGACCAGCACTGGTAGAGTTTTTAGTAGAGTCTAGAACAGAAGCTTCTGTTAAAAATGGAATAGATTGTAGAACAGAGAAAATATTGCAAGAATCAATCAGAGGAGGTTAGAAAGGATTGAGAAGAGAGATTGGATAAGCAATTCACAAAAAACACTAGGATGATACATGCATGTCTCCCAAATAAGCAACAAAGTCTAGAAGATTTAGGATCTTTGCTTGGAAGTGTTCACATAGGTATTTTTATACCCTAAGTAGATTCCAAATAATTTTTCCTCAGGTTAATAGCAAATGTTTGAGGTGTGATGGCAAAGAAAGAGGTAATTGCGGGCATATTTTCTGGGAGGGAAATGAGTTGGCAGACTTTAAAAATTCCCTGTAGACTACTCTGTCACAGATAGTGGTTGAACAAATTGGCATAACTAAGGAAGTAATTGTTTTTTTCCCAAACACCTTTATTGAATTATCACTTATGACATAGGCAATTTTACAGTCATATAAAAAAGTAATCAAACTATATTATCATAAGAAACATTATACTTCACATATTTGCTCTATATCATACAACATAAGCAATATTACATAAATTATTCAATTTCTGCCTTTTTAGTTTTAAACACAGAACATCTTTATTAAACCATCACTTACTACATAGGCAATCATACATTTATATAAATGAAAACCAACCACACTCACACAACCGTAGTCGCAAACATTTTACTTAACAAACCATACTTACACACTCTCATTTGCAAACATTGTCATCACTTATAATCTAGCCAATCTTTCTCAATCAAAAATTGCATAGCTCATTTAAGTCTTATCGCTTTTTAGACCTGATTCCTCCCTTGTATGTATTGTTCCCACAATTCCCATTTTCCTGTCATTTGCTCCTACCCTTTTCTAAAGATCTCAATTCCAGTTATTTTATCTCTGTTACTATATTTACTACTTCCAGTATAGCTGGTTTAGACTTTGATTTTTGTTTTGTAGTAACTGCTTTTTTGGCAGCCGCCATTATTAGACACAGCAAGGCCTTACCATGTCTAGGCAATTCCGATTGTGTATAATAGTGCAGAAAAATCATCTTCCTTGTCAGACCAATCTGCCCACCTAGCATCTCTGATAGTGTATCCTACTGGGAATCCTTAAAGTCTGCTATCTCACCGTACTCCCAGAAAATGTGTTCCCAATTACCTCTTTCTTCCCCTTCACACCTCCAATATTTACTGTCTGCCTGGGGAAAAATTCTCTGGAGTCTGCTTGGGGTATAAAAATATCTATGTAAATATTTCCAGGCAAAAATCCTAAATCTTCTAGATTTTATTGCATATTTGGAAGGCATACATATATCCTCCCATTGTTTCTTTGTGAATTGCTTATCCATTCTCTCTTCCCAATCCTTTCTAACCTCTTCTGTTTGATTCTTATAGTCATCATGCAATATTTTATATGCTCTACTAATTATTACTTTTTTAATGGCAGCTCCTGTTCTAGATTCTATTAAAAAGTTTACCAGGGCAGATCTTTTGTTTAGGACCCACTCTATTTCTTTCTCTTTGCCTATACTCTGATATCAATCCCTGATAGGGAAGGCAATCTTTAACCTGCAGTCCAAATAAATTCTTGGCGTCTCCCCATTCTGTCATCTTTCCCTCACTAGTTATTTGCTCCCTTGTTTCCTTTGCCAGTTTTCTAAATAAATTCCAGCTCCCTCTTGCCTATTGTCTGTATCCCTATTTGTAGTCATCTGTATCGGCAGGATTTCCTTTCTTCATTCCTGTGTTGGTTTAGTTCTTAGAATACTTTCTGCTACTTTATGGATATGATATTCTGCATGATTATTGTTATTCTCCTTAAAGGCCTGCATCCAAAATCCCAGTCTCTCCTTGTTTCTTGAGCTTCCCCCATGTTTCATCATCATCCCTTTCCACTTTGAATTGTAGAGCTGAAGTAGTTTACTTAATTTAGTCTTCAACCTGTGGGAATATGGATCTGTATCAGATCAAAGCTGGCAAAAATTACTAGCATCAGATCTGAGCTCCAGACTCCTCCCCTTACCCATAATACACTGCCTTCCATCCCCAGATCTCGTTTGCTGCGATTTGTAAAACATTGTGTCTCTAGAGCTCCAGCTAGCAGGGTGATTCTGATTGTAAGTTTTTCTAAATTTTCTGTTACTTTTAGCCGTTTCAGGTTAGTATAGGTACCCTTTCTCCCATCCCATCACTTCGGCATCGAGTATAGGTTTGTAGTTGTAGTTAGTTTAGAGTAGTTTGCCTGTGGTGCCCCTCCTCACCCTTAGTCAGTCTAGTGTGGTGAGTGGGTGTGTGTTATTAGACTAAAGAAAGAAAGTTTTTGTCGGTCTCTCTCTTTTTTAAGGTTTCTTGCTTTATAGTATGGCTGAAAAGCTTATCTTTAAGCACTGCACAGAGTGTGGCCATAAACTCTCCCCAGCGGATGGCCACACTCTGTGTGTGTTGTGCTTAGGTGTGGCCCACCTTAATGTGGAGTGCAGCATTTGTGCAGGGTTCAATCCCCGAGCTTTAAAGGATAGAAAGGCTAAGTTTCCCTCAAAGGTCTTCTGCCTGCCACTGAACCTCCTTCCTCGTCTTCGGCTTCAGTCACAGCAGATACTGTGACTGCCTCTCCTGCTTCTCTTCCTCTGGCCTCCCCTCCCTCCCAGGCTGGGATTCAAACTCCTGCATCTAAGCCTGTGGTAGCGGAGCAGAGGAGAGGTAGAGAGTGGGAGAGAGAGTCGAAGGTGAAGGAAAAGAGGAAGAGGTCCCTGGACCACTAGTCCCTGAGCAGATCTGCAAGTATCCATGACTCCCCTTGGCTCCGGTCTCCTAGGTTCTCCCCGGAGAGGGTGGAGGTACATTCAGTCTCCCAGGCCTTGGTTCCCCAACCGGCCAGGTTGGAGTCTGTGGCCTCATCTTGGTTGACCCGTTCTTTATTGGACATGGATCTGGATAAGATGATGAGGCACTTTATCCGTACACAGATCCAGATGGGGGTCTTGCCAGCCCCCCTCCCTCAGGAGGGGGGAGCTTGCTTTCCTTTTTTCAGCCCGTTTCTCCTTCCCCAATCTGACCTTTGCCTTTGGAGTTCTCTGATCCAAGGTTGGCCTTGGTCAGGGGGTCAACGCCGATGGTCCTTGCGTCCTCGACGCCGACAGCTGCCTGGAGCATCTCGCATCTGACCAGTTTGGATCCGAGCCGCTCTCGGAGCCGGAGTTTGGGTGTTGGATCTGAGGGAGTGGAACCTTTTCCATCGGCTCCAACGTTGTCGAGCCAGTTTCCCTCCCTTGGAGCTCCATCCACTTCAGGTCCTGCTCCAATTCTCATGTTGCATCCGGGGAGACCGGCCTCCTTATTAGCTTCCAAGGAGGTCCACTCACCTTCGACGTTTGATGTGGTGGAAAGGGTCCTCTCCATCGGATTGAGGCCCCTGACTGCCCCCTCGGCTCTGTCTATGGTCCCCATTGTCTTACCAGAGGGACAGCTTGTGCCTGAAGAGCCCCAGACAGTTCCCCCAGTGGAATGGACGGCTTGCAAGCACTCCCCGGAGTGCCCCACAGAAGATGTGCTTCGCAAGCATATGTGCAAGAGAAGGCACTTGGACTCCCCAGAGTCCCTAACCGAGGACACAGATTTAGATGATGGGGAGGGCTTCCCAAGATCACCTCCCAACAATGTCTCCTTTGGAAACATCATGGAGATACTGCACCAGCAGGGAGGTTTCTTTGTTTCTGGAGTCTTGCAGCATGAGCCTGTATATGTCTTGGGTGTCCCCTCCCGTGCATCCTTTAGTAGATTTTTGATCACCTTGCGAGAGTGGAATGAACCAAATATCAAGGAGCCGATGCCCAAGCACCCCGATAAAGTTCTAAGTCCCCGTATTGACAGGCCTTCCTGGAACAAGGGCTCCACAGTGCACGCCATGGTGGTAGCAGCAGCCACAAAGAAGGAACTATCTCAGGAATGTTCCTCGGTCCACCCTCCTGACCAAGAGTCACAGATGATGGACCACCTAGAGAAGTGGGTGTATGCTTCAGCTACCTTTTCAATAAGGGTGCTGAACTACTTGGCCCATGTCATAAGACTCCCAACACGACCTAGCGAAGGAGCTGGAGGAGTCTCCACCCAAGTCCATGTCGCAGGAGGACAAGGCTTCATTCTCCGTGAAAATGGCCACTCTGAGAGCAGTATCAAATACATCCATGCGACTCCTCTCCCATGCTATGGAAGGAGCGGCTAGGAAGGCTGGATCTGGTGTGTCCATGAGGTGTAACGCCTGGCTCAGGTTGTACTAATTCACCAAACCCTTTAAGGCGTCCTTTGCCAATGCCCCTTATGACGGCTCGACTCTTTTCAGTAAGACATTCAAGGAGACACTAGTCCAGAGTGAGAAGGATGGGAAGACACTGTCTGCCATCGGGATCTGCTTCTCTAGCCCTCAAAGGTCCTTTTCCCGGAACCAGGGAGGGCAAAAGAAGATGTGGTTCCGGAAGTCTCAGTATTCTCGGGACACTCAGGGCTCTTCTTCCCCTAGAGACAGAGGGGGACAGAATGGACACCGGCCCAGAGGCCGAGGGGGTCTGCAAAATTTCGGGTCTCAAGAACCATTTCCGGACAGACCAGGGCAGCAACCCTGAGGGGTTGCCCGGCTGCTCTACTCTGGAGGCAGTTGGGGGACAATTGTCCTTGCACCCAGCGGCATGGGAGTCCATAACTACAGACGGCTGGATGCTACAAATCATATCCAGAGGATATTCTACCCCCTTCATCTCTCAAACACCTCCCGGACATTCCACCCATGCAAAGGGAGCCAGCAGCACAGGAAATTTCCAAGCTGCTAGGAAAACGAGCCATCAAAACCATCCCCCCAGATCAGTCCAGATTGGGCTTCTACTCCAGGTTCTTTTTGGTGCCAAAGAAAATGGGGGACTTAAGGCCTATCCTGGACCTCTCTACCCTGAACCTGTCAGTTGCCAAAGAAATGTTCCGGATGGTCACACTACAATCCATCATGCCATACCTACAAGAGAGAGACTGGATGTGCTTGTTAGATTACCGGGATGCTTACTATCGCATAAAAATGCACAGGAGCTCCAGGAGGATCCTCCACTTCCGGCTAGGATCCAGTCATTATCAATTTCGAGCCCTACCCTTTGATTTCACCATAGCCCCCAGGGTGTTTACCAAAGTGATGGTAGTTGTAGCAGCTCACCTGAGGCTTCAGAGGATTCAGGTCTATCCGTACCTGGATGATTGGCTCCTCACTGCTCCCACCAGGCAACTACTCTCCCAAACCAGAGATTACTTTCTGACACTTGCCCTGAGTTTGGGTATCAAAATCAACACAGTCAAGTCTCTACTAGAGCCTGTACAGCTGATAGATTACATTGGTGCCAAGATAGACACACTACAGTGCAAAGTGTTCCTGACCTCGGAGAGAGTTCATAACCTCAGGATGCACGTCTCCCTAATTTACCGTTCTCACCTCCCGACAGCGGAATCAGTGTTGAGGGCCCTAGGCTCAGTGGCAGTGACCATAACTCTCCTTCCATGTGCCGAATTCTTCAGTGGACTCTAGCGGTTGAGTGGTCCCTGTTGGATTTACCACTAACTTAGCTTATCCACCTATGTCAAGTGTGTCAGTCGTCCCTCATATGGTGGATGAGCTCTCTGGACATTTTGGAGGGCTGATCCTTTGTTCCAGCCCCAGCCCAAATGACAGTGACCACGGATGCCTCCTGACTCAGGTGTAGGGGGCATTGTTCGGGCAGGACAGTCCAAGGCCTGTGGTCCCCTATATAGACCAGCTTGCATATCAGTGTCCTAGAGATGAGGGCAGTCCTTCTAGCATTGCAGGCCCATCATGCCTTTCTTCCTCTGGGGACGATTGCCATTCAATCAGACAACATGTCAGTAGTCTGGTATATCAACAAACAGGGAGGGACCAGATCTTATCCCCTTTGTCATGAGGCCATGAGAGTGTGGGAATGGGCGATCTCCACCTGTCACTTTCTCATCGTAACACACATTCCAGGATGGTCCACCATTCTAGCGGACAGGCTAAGTCGGACCATTCTGATGCCTTACGAGTGGTCTCTGAATCTATCAGTTGCGAAACAGATCTTCAGTGAGTGGGGTCAACCTTGCTGTGATCTCTTCGCATCTCCTTCCAATGCAAAGTGCAGCAAGTTTTTCGCTCTGAACCCCCGCCGAAGACAAATGAAGTACAACTACTCAGATGGAACGTGATGGTGAGTACATAACTTCTTTTTTTCTGCTTGTGCTAAGTATAGGAGTCTTAACTGTGTTGCTCTGAAATACCCTTCAAATTCAGTAATCCCAATCCGTTACCAAACTAGGAACCAAACGAGAAGTACAAAAGCAAACAAGGAAGAAACCAGCCAGTGAGGATCAGCTGTTAAGAATTTATTGTTGCAAAAACAAAAATTGAGGGCTTTCATCGGTTGTAACATAAGACTTCCTCAAAATGAATCCAGAAGACATCAAGTACATTTAAACACTTCTCTCCGAAATCACATGTTTAGAAATATACCAGTCACTTTAAAAAAATAGTTAACACACACTAAAAATCCAGGAACCTTAAAAGTTATAAGGAAAAAATAAATAAACATAGAGTAAAAATAATCATACAATATATGAACGTAACCTTGAAACACTACCCAAGGAAACAACATAGTTTAAACCTGTTTAGGCCTAGAGCAAAATTGCATGATGATTAATGGAATTAGAATAAGGTCAAAATGACATTGTAATTGTAACACCTCAGGAATAGTATATCTTGCTCAGTGCCACAACTGTAACAGTTTTTACGTAAGAAAAGCCAAAAGAAAATTTAAAGAGAGAATTTATGAACAGCTTTTAGAGATAAAAAAAATAAGAAAGACTAATGCCCTTTATCAACATCTTTTTATTTTCCCTAATCATAGGTTTCTGTTCTTTGGTCTTGACATGATTATAAAAAATAATAGAGGTGGTCTTTGGGATCACTTACTATAATTTTCTGAATTATGATGGCAAATTAAGCTAAATGCATGGGCCTACCCAGGTTTAAATGACGGTGTGTCCCTGGGTAGTGTTTTAAGGTTACATTCATATATTGTATGATTATTTTTACTCTGTGTTTATTTATTTTTTCCTTATAATTTTTAAGGTTCCTGGATTTTTAGTTTGTGCTAACTATTTTTCTAATGTGATTGGTTGATTTCTAAACATGTGATTTGGGAGAGGGGTATTTAAATGTACTTGATGCCTTGTGGTTTAATTCAGAGGAAGTCTTATGTTACAACCGACAAAAGCTCTCAATATTTGTTTTTCTAACAATACATTTTTAATAGTTGGCCCCTGTTGGCTGGTTTCTGCCTTGTTTGCTTTTGCACTTCTCATTTAATCCCAGTCCGCCCTGTTCTACTTGAAGAATCAGGATATCCAACTTGACTTTTGCCATCTTCCCCTTCCAGATAAAGTCCTCCAGCTGTTTATTAACTGTTACCCACAACTTCTCCTCTGGTTGATAAAAATATGCTTGGCTTGTGTGTAAGACTAAAGGCACTAAAAACATTTTAACTGCTTGTATCTTACTATTCATAGCCATATAATAAAGATTCCATTTTCTCAGTTTTTATATAATCTTTTGTTTGATCTCTTCCCATATATCCTTAGCTGCCACACTACAATCATTTTAATCCATACTCCTAAATATTTCATTTTATCATGTCCCCATAAATATGGGTATTCCTGAACCAGTTCATATGGGTAGTTTACCGTTATTGCCTTTGTTTTGGTTCATTAATTTTGTATCCTGAAAAGATCTGAAACTGTCTCAGAATGTTCCACAACACTGTAATGTCTTTTTCTCGTTTTGTTAGGTACGAAATAATATCATCTGCAAATAAAGCCAGCTTTTCTTGACTACCATACCAATTATATCCCAGAATTTCTGAGTTCCTTATTTTGTTTGCCAGTAGTTCTGAATATAATATGTTTTTGAGCTATGCTACAAAAATGGAATTGCCTAGACATAGGCATTGCTGGGTCTAATTATGGTGGCTGCCAAAAAAGCAATTACTAGAAAATGGAAATCCAGGTCTAAACCATCTGTACTAGAAGTAGTGAATACAGTAACAAAAGATAAAACAGTTGGAGTTGGGACCTTTAGAAAAGGGTAGGAGCAAATTACATAGAAAAAAATGGGAATTTTGGGAATAATACATTTTAGAGGATGAACATGGTTTAAAAGAAGGCAGGATTTGAATGAGCTATGTAATGCTTGACTGACAATGACCCCTTACTGACAGTCTTAAACATGAACATCAGTTGTCTAGACAAAACTGATATCAGTGCTTAGGTCAGATTAAAACCACTTTTAGCAGCAGCTGGGGAACAGAGAAGGCATGCTGTTAGAGCTTTGTCAAGTTCCTTTTTAACCGCACACACTGCCCACACCAAATATCTGTATGACAAGAGTTGTATATTTTGCTAGATATGTGAAATCTATAATTGTTCTTTAATTTCAGGAGTTGTAAACTTTATTAAATGCATTAAATGTGTAACTGTTCTTTTTAGTAATAATGCAGTTATGTATTGTGCAATGCAACTGTTTTCACTTTCATTGCTTCCTTTCAAAAGCTGCATTAGCTCACCTTGGAAAGGAACTCTGTGCATGTTCTAAGCATCCTGATTTTAAGTGAGAGAAAAATTCTAACTTCCAGGGAATGCTGAACTGTCTGTTGTTTTTTTTCTCTTTGTTTGGATTTGTGAAATATCCAACTTGCAGAGGAAGCTAAACCAGGACTACTGAACTTTTCTCTTAATTTTGGATGATCCACTTGAATTGTAATCAAACCTGGAAGCAGAAGCTACTGCATGGTGCTCTAAACAGTAGTGTGACTCCTTTGCTGCTACCACAGTTAACAGTTTAAAATTAGGACAGAACCTCTAAATTACAACAGTATAACTTCTCATGTACTTGGTAGGGGCCTGTTTATGATCATGATAATCCATTCTGGAATAAAAAGCCATCGCAGAGTCACAAGAAAAGAATAATTGTCAGAACTGACCATACAGCATCTTCTGTAGCTCAAAGTATGAAGTCCAGATTTGCAAACCCAGAAAGTATGACACAAAACACTCCTAAATGTTCCCCAAAGCTTGTTCTAGCTGACATCCAAAAAGTAAGGGTAAACTAGATGGTTTTGTTGCCAACTCAGCTGTCAGGAATGCAGAAATCTAAGGATCCTCAACAACTTCTCTGATGTCATTTGTCAGCTGAAACAAGAGAATTAAGTTGTTAGAAGATGAGGTAGCTAATTTAAGTGCTAAATTATTAACAGTAATCTATGGATGTTAAGTTGTCAATCTCGCCTTCCTTCTTGCTGGATGGGTTCGGAGCCGATCCTCGGCTCCGACTCGGCCACTTACTAAAGCTCGAGAGCTTATTTTACCGGCTCGAGGCAACCCTATATCCCATGATGCTAGGCAATAAGTCCCCAGATCTCATTTGCCACTTTCGCTTGCGAGGTGCATATTTTTACCGGCTCCTGGTAAGTCTTTATACATATAGTGTTCAGTCACCCTTTTGAGTTAAATTTTCACCCAGTTGTCCTTTTTTTCAATAGTTAGCAACTACCTTTAACTCTATTACTGTTTTATACCTTCCCTTTTTATCCCTTATATCCCTCCCCCTCCACTTTAGGTTAGGCCTTAAGCCTGCCCCTTTCCTAATTTTTCTTAGGGATCCTGTGGAGTGTTTGGGTGTGTCAGTATCTCTATTAATATTTTTATTGTTATTTTATAGTTTTTTGAGTGTGTGTGTGTGTGTGTGTGTGTGTGTGTGTGTGTGTGTGTATGTGTTTTTCTCTTATCTTTGTGAACCCTCGACACTGTTATGTCGAAGGAACCAAAGGAAACTAAGGTCTCAGGCTTTAAGAAGTGCGACTCGTGTTGTCAGAAAATGTCTCTGACAGACGGTCACACTTTTTGTGTTTACTGCCTGGGACCCCTGCACCTGCAGGACTCTTGTTCTGTATGTCATGCATTCAGTCCAAGAGTCCTGCAGGAGCGCAGGAACAAACTTATATTGAGGGGCTTGTTAAAGCCCGAGGGCTCCCCGACTAAGTCTGCGTCTGGGAGGCCCTCAAAACCAGCAAATCTGCCAGCTCCAAGTACTAAGCCTTCGGCTGCTGGATCCTTGTCTGTGCCTAGATCGGCTCCGGCTGGAGCCGATCCCTTTGAGTCACAGGTTCCGGTCTCAGCACCACTTGGTGCCGATACCTCTGAGCCCATGCTTTCACTGTCGGTTCCGTCTGGAGCCGACGTGTCCTCTGCTCCGTTGGCTCCATCTAAGAAGAGGTCAAGATACCCTTCATTGGAGTCCATCCATTCGGCTCCGAGATCTCCCCTGCTCTTGGAGCGGAGCCATCAGAGTCGATCTTCTCCGTCGTCCAGACTTTCAGATCACGACCTTGAGAGAGTGGTAAGTAGGCTGTTAAAGTCTCAGGCATTGGCCCAGATGATCTCTAGCCCGTCTCATCAGACGGTAGCTATTATGACTCCACCTAATTTTCCTCCTTCGACTCTCCCTCAGAGTTTGGAGCCAGAGCTCCTCGGAGCCGTGACTATTGTGGCGTCGGAGCCAATACCTCCCCCTTTGGCTCCTTCGTCTTCTGCTCCGATCTCCTCCTTGATACCTTCATTGAACGGATCCGGGCGCCTGATCTCTCTCGTCAGCTTCGTGGGGGCGAGTGGCATCGGACCATTGTCCGACCCCCTTCTCCCTCTCGGAGCGTCGGTGCTGGTGAGCTCGGACCCGACATCGGCCTCGGAGCCTTCCCTGTCGGTGCGGCCTGGGGTTCCTACCTCTTCGGAGCGGGGGCCCTCTGGCTTTTCTGATAGGGGAGCCTTCAAGGTGATAAGGAGCGTACTAGCCCCAGGGCATAGTCAACGGTCAGCTCCATCAGCTCCTCCCACTACAGTGCCTGCTGATGTCTCTTCCCACTCTCTTGCTCCTGGACCCAGAGATCCAACGCCTCAGGTTTCCCCACTGGGAAATTCTTCCTCTTCCGAGGCTTCTCCTGACCTGTCAGCAGAGCCTCCGCATAAGAGGACATGTAAGAGGAAGCATGTGAACTCCCCTGAGTCCATTACATCTGACACCAACTTGGATGAGTCGGAGGGATCCCCAAAGTCCCCCTCTGAGGATGTCTCTTTCTCAGACATCCTAGAAATCCTAAAGCAGAGGGGGAACTGGTCTTCCCTTAATCCTTCTGAGGCATTGCATATCCCTGGGAAGTCCAACATCATAGCGAACAGGTTGAGCAGAGCTATACTCATGCCACACGAGTGGTCTCTCAAACAATCGGTAGCAGAAGAGATTTTTCAGAAGTGGGGCCTTCCTTGCTGTGATCTTTTTGCTACACCCCAAAACAGCAAATGCCCCAACTTCTTCACCCTCTTCCCCCTTCCAGGCCATCCCCTCAGAGACGCTCTAGTCCAAGATTGGCCTCGGGGACTTCTCTATGCCTTTCCACCCTTTCCTCTAATCCCACAAGTAATTCAGAAAGCAACCGCCTTGAGAGCCAAGTTGATTCTCATTGCCCCTTATTGGCCTTGACAGTTATGGTTTCCGTTCCTACATCACTGTCTTTTGGTACAGCCTTGGCATCTGGACCCAGCTCCAGATCTGTTGACCCATCAGTCGGGGCAGCTGCACCAATCCCTACATTCTCTCAACCTCACTGCTTGGTTGCTCCACTTCTGTCCTTAGCCAGGCTTCCTATGATTTCTAATCCCGTCCGGGATATCATAGTAGCTTCCCTTAAATCTTCCACCAGAAGGATTTACACTAGTAAATGGAAACGTTTCTCCTTCTGGGCAAAGGCAAGGAATATAGATCCCTTGACTGCTCCAATTCATTCGGTCTTAGACTTCCTAGCTGAAATTTTTCATTCAGGGTCTTCTGCCTCTACAGTAAAGGTTCAGTTGGCAGCCATATCGAATTTTCATACAGGCTTATTGGACCACAACATCATGTCCAATAAGCTTTGCAAAGCTTTCCTTAAAGGTGTATATTTACTTAAGCCTCCGATCAAAGACCCTCCACCTCAGTGGGATCTTAATTTAGTCTTAACATCCTTGATTCTTCCCCCCTTTGAACCTGCGGTCTCCTGTTCATTGAAATTTCTTTCCTGGAAAACACTCTTCCTAGTCGCCATTACTTCTGCTAGAAGAGTATCTGAGCTTCACGCCCTCTGCATTCGTCCTCCCTACTTAATCTTCCATAAAGACAGAGTTTCTCTAAGGACTAATCCATCCTTCTTACCCAAGGTGGCTTCGCAGACAAATTTAAATCAATCAGTTGATCTCCCAGTTTTTTTCCCAAACTATACTAATAGAGCGGAGCAAAAGCTACATTATCTAGATGTTCACCGCCAGCTCCGATACTATTTGGATAGAACCAAACAAATGAGGAAGTCTGATCAACTGTTTTTATCGTACGCAGAAAATAAGAAAGGCCTTCCTGTTTCCAAGATAACCCTATCTAGGTGGCTGTCTTCTGTGATTACATCTATTTATCAACTCAGAGGAGGGAATTAACTTCTAAGCCAAAAGCCCATTCAACTAGAGCACTAGCTACATCTACAGCTTTTCAAGCTAGACTACCAATAGACACTATCTGTGCGGCAGCCACATGGGCCTCTCCTCATACCTTTGTTTCGCATTACAAATTGGACATGGCCTCCAGGGACAGAGCAACACTTGGTTCCACCATTCTTAAGAGTCTGTTCCAATGAGCCACCCAGGATAAAGGTGCTAGGGACACGGTCCCATCCAGCAACAATGAAGGCGAGATTGACAACTTAACATTGAGAAGTTATGTACCTACCATAACGTTCCATGTTAGTTGTCTTCTCTCGCCTTCTTTCTTGCATCCCACCCACCATCCCCCTAGCCTGGACAGACCGAGAAGATCTTCCCTTCCTTGAAGGGTCCTTTTATTCCCTTGTTCACCATTTAGGTGTCCTAGGATATATATAGTGCAGATAATTATCTTTGGGGGGTTTTATCCCTCTTCCTCCTCCTTCCAGTTGGAGGATTTTGTTTTATTGGCCTATGCTAGGTTTTTCAGCTTCCAAAAGAGATCTGGGGAGTTATCGCCTAGCATCATGGGATATAGGTTGCCTCGAGCCAGTAAAATAAGCTCTTGAGCTTTAGTAAGTGGCCGAGTCGGAGCCGAGGATCGGCTCCGAACCCATCCAGCAAGAAAGAAGGCGAGAGAAGACAACTAACATGGAACGTTATGGTAGGTACATAACTTCTCATTTAATTCTGTCAACATCCATTTGCCTTATTTTGCAACTCTGTAGTGCTTGTAGGCTGAGTCTGAAAAAGGACCATGTGGCTCAGTGGTCTACCTGAAGTAACAAATACAAATAAGTAAAAAAAATATATACGAGAAGCATGTTGACTTGGAGGACCAAGCCTGCAGGAAAAATCTGTCTCCAGATTATTAGTGTCTCAGTGCACATAGAAGGATAAAACTACAGTGGTTTTCTACATCTGCATTTGACAAGATGGTTGGGCCTCCCAAAACTGTGTGTTAGGATGGAATAAGCAGGTGGTCTACCCAGGGCTACATACAGGTTTTTAGTGCCCATGGCACACAGTAGTCTGCTTTGAATCTTTCTTTGTAAAAAAATAAATAAATTCTGAAAGCTGTTTGAAAGCCAGTGAATGATTCCAGGTATTTATTGACCATGATTAGTGTTCAGAGACCAGAGGGAAGTGTGCACGGTTTAGAAAAATAATATGGGAATATAGAATCGAGAAGCTCCACTGTCATTTGTCTGCTATACCCTGCCTATCTGAAGCTTTGACTGCCTACTGGGAGGAGACATATTTAGAGCCATATGATATCCTAACATTTGTGAGGAACTTTTCTTCAGAACAGGCAAGAGGGGCCAGATGGTAGAATCACAGTGTTGATTTAGAATATCCTGATCTTATTATTAACCCAATTATCAGAACTTCAGATATTCTGGACCTTTTCCAGTATTTTGACAGAGACCAGGGGTAGAAAGCAGCTTATGATTTAATCTAGAAGATCTTCCATGTAAGGTAGTGGTGTATGAAGCATCTTCTTCTGTGAGTGTTCATTATGTTATTTTAAGGAGAAAAGCTCTATGTGGGTTAACTGGCATTAGCTTACCTAGTAAGAACATTTGTACTTGTATAAGCCTTATGTTGCTTAACACAAGTATTGTACTCTGTCCCACAGTGCAGCAACACTCAAAATCTCCTTCCACCTCCATTTTTTTCTTCTATCACTAATACAGTTGGTGTCCACTTAATTTCCCTTCTTATTTAATCTCCGTGTACTCCTTTTCTTTATGGGAGTATATAAGGTGGGTTATTCCCCTTTCCTTTCCTAGGTGGCAGTTATATTCCTATACCCACTCTCCTCCACATCTAGCTTACTATTACACTGGTACTTTAGACAGATAAATTATGTCCACTCCCACACATGTACTTGGAATTTAGGTATAGATGTATTTCCTCCATTTTGTCTGGAAATATAGATGACAGATTTATAACCTTTGTCTCCTCACCTCTTCTGTCCTTCTCACTTCTTTGTCTCCTTACTCTCCTTAAGTCAGTGTGTTTAGGTGGCAACTAAATTCCCCTGCACTTCTTCATTTTTGTCACTGCTACCTTCTACTTCACATTATTTCTTTTACCTTATGCTGAAACTGGATTGTTATCTGTCTTTAAGGACATGTACCAAGTTAACACAAACCAAAAAGAATAACTGTTCCAATGTTCACCAAAGCACCAAAAATACAGAACAGATGGAAGAGGCACAAATCCGTAATCCACATGAATTCCTTTATTAAAACGACTCTTCAGTCCAATAAAATGCAGAAACAATAAGTTTGACTATACAGTCCACTAACACGATTACACCAGCACTGCGTTTTCGTTTAAACCACTTCATCAGATGGAGACAAATGCATACCTACACAAAAAACACTCCTTATATATTCATCAAAATAATTAAACAATTAGTTAATTAAAGGGAACAAGATACTTAAACATTTAAAGGGATAAGGCTTATAATGCATACAACACATACATTAAAATATATTATAATGGATTCCCCCCACACTGACCTGATACATTAATGGATTAATAAATTAATATTGTTATCAAAATTTAATAAAAACTTTATAATAACTTAATCTAATAAAACAAACTAAATTCTTTAATACAACCAGCTAAAGCATTACAGCTTGTGGTATCCTATACTACCAACACTTTATAATGTAAACTGATTTTAATACCAGTAGTATTAGTACCAGGTTGTATTAAATAATTTAGTTTGTTTTATTAGATTAAGTTATTATAAAGTTTTTATTAAATTTTGATAACAATATTAATTTATTAATCCATTAATGTATCAGGTCAGTGTGGGGGGAATCCATTATAATATATTTTAATGTATGTGTTGTATGCATTATAAGCCTTACCCCCTTTAAATGTTTAAGTATCTTGTTCCCTTTAATTAACTAATTGTTTAATTATTTTGATGAATATATAAGGAGTGTTTTTTGTGTAGGTATGCATTTGTCTCCATCTGATGAAGTGGTTTAAACGAAAACGCAGTGCTGGTGTAATCGCGTTAGTGGACTGTATAGTCAAACTTATAGTTTCTGCGTTTTATTGGACTGAAGAGTCGTTTTAATAAAGGAATTCGTGTGGATTACGGTTTTGTGCCTCGTCCATCTGTACATGTACCAAGTTCCATATAACGCTGACTATCAACACCCCAACTTCAGTTTCTAGCCTTACTGGTTTAATTAATGCCATTTAACCCAATCATTATGAAATAACTGCATTCTTGATGGTGACTGTAATGTCAAGTGCTTATATAATGCTGAGTATCAACACCCCAACTTCGATTTCTAGTCTTACCGCTTTAATTAATGCCCTTTAACCCAGTTATCATGAAATAACTGTATTCTTATTGGTGACCGTAATGTCAAGTGCCTTAAAAATGTTAAACAATTACAGCAACTTGTTTCCTTCTATAACATTACCCATGTCATCTCTATCCTTACTCTTCCTTTGGTCACAGCTCTCTATTAGGTATCATTTTAATCATCATTCCCAGTCAGTGCTGTACCCATGAAATTCTCCCCAGTACACTTAGTGAGCGCTGACCCCCTTTGTCATGTTAGTGCTTAAAAAAAACTAAAATTGCAATTATTACCTATGGACATACATTACTATATCAAAGAAAATAGCCTGTTTGTAGTACTCTAAGCAACTGACTGGTAACGCCCCCCCCCCATTCACAGCTACTAATCCTTGAGCTGCCCTTGCTGTATTTGATAATATCCTCCCATCTGTTCAACGAATCATTGTTTTGTGTCAGAAAACAAGTTGAAAGGAAAATCCTGTCCCTTGTTCACATCTGACCTTAAAAGCTCCATATGTCTGAGGAATAAAACTGATCAGCTGTGAAAATACCTTTCATAAGTGTCTATTCGTACCAACAAAACTTGTCACTTTTGGAAATACCCTTCACAAATGTCCATTTTTACCAATTAATACAAAACGTTAGATTAGCACTTTAGGCTGCCACAGCCCAGAGTCACTTTTCTGAGATCAAAGCAGAACATTCTCTTAAAATCCAAACAATGTTAGGAAGAACTGAAAAAAAAAACATGTATGCTCAAACCAACACTACAGGTAACACACCAACCTAGCCTTTCATTACTGCCAATAATTTAAAAGTTTTTATACTACCACTTGTCCTTAGGATTACAACTCCATAACCATTCCTATGCCACTACCTTTTGCCCAACCTTATACTGACATCCACTGCAATCTAGATGACTTATAGTTAAATCCCACAAGTAATCTATATCTGCTCACTACCAGTCCTAAACAATCATACATCTGCTTAAATACATTTCACCCCCATGTTTATTAAAAAGACTGCTACCCACACTGCAGGCCTTCTAATGTTAATTTTCACTTTTATCACTTAAAGTAGGTCTTATATTAGTTGAGTGTTAATCCAAAACAGTTATTTATTTTTCTAAAAATGCAAGACCCACATAAAGCACAAAAGACTTACAGCCTTATTCTGTTCCTTTATAAAAGATCCTAGAAAAAATAATTTATTGATATATTCTCGACCACATACTGCTATTGCACACCCTTTGTAAGTGTCATAAACACTACCCTTTGTTTATCCAATGGTTTTATTTTCTCCAGCAAGGATAAAGGCCTCCTAGAATTTGCATTTTTTTTGTCAATTTGAAGAGACTTTGATATGGCAGACCAGTTGCTACTCCTTGGTAAACTCACCCATCTTGCTAAATTTGTTTACATTCTGCCTTCTAAATTTGTTTAAATTCTTTTTACAGAACTAACCTGTTATTCCTTTTTTGCTCCACCAACTCAAACTATACCAGTCTTACCTTTGCAGACCCTCAGAGATCCATTCTCCAGCCCCATACTCTTCTCCCTTTACATCAGTTACAAAAAACATACTTTATGCCTTTGACTTTATCCTGCTTAATAAAGGAAACAACAGCAACAAAACCTAACTTGCCCTGCAAAGCACCTTAATATCCTTTATGTTTTGTCATGTAACAGTAATCACATTCTACATGCCACCAAAACTGAGACCATGATTTGTGGCGCACACACACACACACACACACACACACACACACACACACACACACACACACACACACACACACAGAGTGAATCTGCACTACCCTTTCCAAATACCTTCTACAACCCCTGAATCCCTAAATACCTGCAACTTTACAGCAAACACCAGTCGCCACCCCCTCATGAATAACCTCTTGGTTCTCTTGCTTTAAAATAATTTGATTCACTTCCACAACTACTGAATGTTCATTCTGTAAGCTGGCCTCTGTTGTAGGGAGCTCTGTCACCACTGATCCGGGTTACAGTCTTTCATAACCTTATTATTCACCGACTACTTCTCTTCAACACTGTATAATTGTTTCTCACAGACTCTGCCTAATCTTTGGCACCTACTCCTAATACACACAGCAAACAACATGTATGGTCCCATATTAAAACACTAAAGCATAACCAACCCCAATAAATGCACTGTTTTAGTTTATATTATGTTAAATTGCTCAACAAGATCATTGTTAAACCCCTCTTTTTCACACCTACTTTTTACTTCTTTTATTTAAATACAAAAATATTGTTTCTGAGAATATTTCTCAAATATTAAATATTGTCTGCACTTGTAAATTGTGTGTGAAATATAAACCGTTACTTTTATGTACAGTTTCATTAAATGTCCAAGTCAGTTAGTGATTGCAGAACTTCAGTTCACTTGTTGTAACCGTACATTATTGTACAACAGTGTTTGCTACTTTCTGTTACTGTAGTTCTGCTTTTGGACTCTTGTGATGGTTGAAAAGGATAATCTGACAAGCCCACTCAATCGGTTAACAGATAACCATTAAAATGAATGCTTGTGGTATCACTGCACATCATGAACTTGTGGAGGCAGATCTGCTTCTTGACCTCTCTTTCTTTGGACTTAAGGTTTATAACTGACAGGATTACTTGTCCCCCATTTGAATCAAATGGTTTAGGAGCTCTAGGTTGTTTTGTAAAATCTTGTTGTAGGAGGCCATCACCTCTTTTCACATGACTTTCAGACTGTAGTTGCTTATTTTTTGAGGGAATCGTAACTAGTCTTTCATTAGGATCAGGTGACCCTTGGGACCAATGCACATTTCTTCACAGAAGTGACATGTACTCAAACCAGTCAATTCTTCTTTTTGTTCTCTTGCTAGAGTACTATCTGGTCAGGGAGAGCCCTTCATACCTTGAACATGCACTATCTGAAGATGGTGTATGAGTTTAAGAAGATGAAACAGTTATTTGCCTTCTGGTGGTGGTGTTGCGGTAGCGTTGTCGCCTCACAGTTAGACGTTGCCCGTTCGATTCTCAGTTAGAGCGTCTTCTGTGTGGCGACATGCGTGAATGGGCGTTCCTTCGTTGAAGGTTGTGCATTAGGCCTGGCAAGCCAGTACGTAAAAATCTACTGCCAGTCATTAGCGGACGGGAGTTCCACTGTGGCGACCCCTAACCGGGAAAAGCCGAAAGACACAAACAAATTCCAAGGAAAGAGACTCACTTTAAGTTTAAATGTCAATACTTGGAATTCTTCTTAGCTGCTACCCACTGAGAGATCATCAGACATCCCCACTACATTAAGTTAGCATAGTACAGTTAACATCTCTTAAGATCATTTAAAAAGATCAGTTGATGAATTCCGTAATTATAACACCCTATATACAAGCTTTCTGCTACCGTCCCACTTAGACTCTGGTCTCTGTTACTTGGGTATTTACATTAAATATGCTGTTGCTATGAGGTGTTGTTTACATTATTTAAAGATTTGGGAATACTGATTACAGTAACATTTTGCAATAATTGGATACACCCTTACATTTGTGAAACATTCTGATCAAATCAAGTTCAGCTTTCTCCTTGTAGAGCGTGTGGAATGAGTAATACCATTAATAATACATGTAGTGTACACAGTACACAGTGATTAATGTTGCTGCTTCACAGTTTTTAAGTTCATTTTCTATCATAGGTGCCTTCTCTGTGTTGTGTTCATGCCCTGCTTATACCTTTCCTGTTACATTTCAAGGACATGCACTTAGATCATAGGCAATTCTTAAATTGCCTGTGGGTGTGTTTGTGCCCTGTTTATATGAATATGTTTTTTATCATTTGATTGAATGAAGTCCCGTCCATCACATGTCTCTTGCTTTATGCTCACTGGTTGCAGGATAGGTGACTGCTCTACATGAGTCTGAAATGGATAAAGTGGATACGGAGAATGAATGGTTGATGAGTGAATGAAATGTTTCAACATCTTGAAAGAACGCTCTGTATTATGACAGACAGCTGAATGAAATGAAAAGTTTCAGCATCTTGAAAGAAGGTTCTTTGTTATGACAGACAGCTGAACAAGTTATAATCAAACATGGTGGCTATTTTAGTACTTACAAAAAGCCATCTACTCATGATAGCAAACAAAAATTAAATGTCATTATGTGTAAACTTAAAAACACTGTTCTAACTGCTAAATCATACTTAAAATTATTTCTCCTCATGAAAGTCAGATATTTATTTTCTTCACATGTCAGAGGCAGAAAAAAGGGCATGCTTTCCCTAGACTCATCTTGGTGAATGGTAATTTAGTGGAAGATACTGGAGTATCTGCGGTCCTCATCAACTGTTCCATTTGCTATTATCCCAGGAACACCAGCACATTTAATATGTTGTGACGGCGGTGAGCTCCCAAACAGTCTGAAAATGATGCTGTTCTCACTTAATAATGTCAAGACAACTTTTGTAGTATGGGTCCAGATGATATTCCAGCATTTTTGCTCTCAAGTTAAAATATTCTTTAGTTCACTCACCGGAGTTATGTCTCACTTTCTTGCTCAGACATTCTTCTACGATGATTCTTTAACAACTTCCTGGTGTCACCCTTGTAGACTTGAGTAAAAATTGTTTAGAAAGATGTCTCACTTACATACTCGCTGAATTGCTAAAATGTTCTGCTTTTATAGATCATTCATAGCTTTGATTTTTTGCTGGTAGATCCTGTTTGATTAACCTCATGGATTTTAATAAACATCATCAGTGTCAGTGATGCAACAGGTAGCACACTTGCCTTTGGTGCAGAAGACACATGGATTGCTGACACTGCAGTGTAGCATAAGGGAGGTGCTGCACTCCTGAGTGTTTCTTCTTTCTGATGAGACATTAAATTGAGGCCCCATCTACCTAAGTTGGTAGTAGCTCAGATGTTTGTAAAAGATTCCACGTCACCTATCAAAAAGACTAAAGGAAGTTCCTCAAAGCCCTTATCAGATTTCCTCTAGCAATATAAATACTACCTCAGGTCTCCCCTGAAAAGAAGCTACTAGCTTAGTGAGACTAATCTGGTTAGCAAAGGATAAATAAATAAATCTTAATAATCCCCTTGATGTAAGGATACATGTTTATGGAATCTGTTTGGATCTGTTGAAAGCATTAATACTATGTCACTTTATCACACTCTTAACACTTTCATACAGTTTAATGCTGATCATTTTTGTTATAAGCTGGATAGAACAGTAGCTGAAAGGTAGTTGTCAGTCTGTACTGGAGGATGAAAACATGATTTTTTTATTAGACTTTCAAGGTTTACCTTAGGGGTATGTCCTTGGTTCATTTCTTTTCACTGTGTGTTTCTCTTAACCAGTAAATTAAACTATCTGAATAAATATGCTTGCTAATGAGTGCAGAATATCCACATTTGACATAGGCCTTGCTTGTCTGTTAAATTTTTGAAAGTGTGGAGATAGATTGTTAAATCTGGAACTTTATTTTAACATCAGACAAATGCTTTTCTGTATGCTGTTGTCCCATGTTATGGCCTCTGAACCTTTATTAGAATGCTCTTGGATCCTGAACTTTACTCAAAATAATGATTTATGGATCCTTATATGTAACAGATATTTATGTCTGATACCAGCTGAGTAAGCATTTGCAACAAATACAATCTCTGGTCAAATATTCTCTGCATTAATTTAATCTTATTTTTCTACTCTTGACTGAGATTCATAGTAATATATATCACAGCAAGAGGTTCCCCGGTTTGATCCTCGGCTGGGGTGCCTTCTGTGTGGAGTCTGTATATTCTTCGTGTTCTCATGGGCTTCCTCTGGGTGCTTTGGTTTCCGTCCACATTCTAAAGACATGCAATAAGGTGGATTGGACATTCTAAATTGTTCATAGGTGTGAGTGTGGGCGCAAGTGTGTGGTGTGGAAGAATTACCATGGTAGGGCTAGCCACCCAGCGGTGTTAACCTGGGCGCTAGATGATTGTCACTGTTGAAGTGACACCCTGACCCCATGTGCAAAAATGGGAAAAGGAGTTGTAGATGGATGGACATCACCCTGCACAGGTGTGAACTGCATTTATATGAAAAAATATACAAGAATTATGTTGCAAATAATTGACCCAGCAAATCATCTAAAACACAAATTGCTACTCTAAACTGTACAAACTAAAGTGAACATTTTTATCTTAAGGCCTCCAACACCCCTGTAATGTATATATGCTTACTCCAAGGTCACATTACACCTAACGATGAAGCATACCCCTGATAAACATATATTTGGTCTTGTGCAGATTGAATATTTTCACTTTTCATGTAAAGCTTTGTTTGACCATTCATGGTTGATTAACCATTTGTGATCAAACATGGTCTGATGGTTGACTAGGCTTCTGTCTGCCTTAGTTATTTAAAGCACAATTGGTCCTGTAACTGAATACACCCTAATGTTATGTACTTCTGTGTATATCTAACATACAAACTCAGTACTTTCAGACATATCAGCTCCGCATAATAGTGGCCTGCTGAAACTTTTCATTTCATATCTTTTGCTCCTTATTTAAAAGCAGTAATTTGCATCCTTGAGTTGTTTCAAGGAAGGTACAGCAAACACATTTTAGGTATGCCATCTCTCTCAGACTCAAGACTTTGCAAATGCACAGCACTGGTTGCATGATCCTATGTGGTAAACTAATCCTGGCATTCTTAGTTTTACATAGTAACCCATTGCTTGTCTTGTGAAATCTCGATACATATTACTTCATGTAATACCCAGAATGTGAGCTGAAAATCCACTAATGTGAAGTTGTTAAATCTCGCCGTTTATTCTCACTGATGGGTTCGGAGCCGATCCTCGGCTCCGACATGGCTGATAGCAAAGCTCAAGGTTTGCCAGTAGCTCGAGACCAAGCCCCTTATCCCACAATGCTCTGCTGGAATTACCTCAGATCTAGTTTGCCACGGCAAATCGGTGATCCAGCTAGCTCGGACCATTTTTGAAAAAAAAACAACAGCAAGTCTATATGAAAAGTTTTCCTTTTTGTTTTACAAAATAGTGTGTGTTAGTATTAGGTCTTTTCATAATATAATCTATAGTTATAAATAGTTTAAAAGTTAGTGCCTTGTTGGCTTCTTCATTTGTGTGGGCCTTTAGCCCTATTTACTCTTATTAATCCTTATAATAGTCAGGCTTTTTTCTGTGGGCCTCTTTAGCCCTATTTTTGTAATCTATAATTACATTGTTATAGATAGTGCCCGGTTTGGGCTTAGTTGTTTGTGGATCTTTACTAGTGAGTAAGGACTTTATTACCTTTTGCAGTTTACTGTTTGTTTTATTTAAATTTGTCGGATGAAAAGGAGAAATCCCATCCTAAATCGGGATTTAAAAAATGCCCAGATTGTGGGCAGAAAATGTCCATCGCTGACGGACACATTAAATGTGTCTACTGTCTGTGGGGCTAAACACCTCCAAGACACCTGCAGCATTTGTCACTCCTTTTCTTCGAGTCCTCTTGGAGAGAAGGAGGAAACTTATAGACAGGGGATTGCTACAGCAATCTTTTTCTGAAGTGTTGAGTAGCCATGAGGGTACTAGTACGTCCTCCAAATCCTCAAAATCTAAATCTTCAGACAAAGTGACAAAAAAGGCAAAAATTTCAGAAGGAGGATCATTAGTTCCACAGACATCGGAACAGAGTGTACCTTTGATTTGGAGCCAGCTATCGGTATTGGTGCCGGTCTCTGAAGTTCCTTCTTCCCCTCTGCTCCAATCAGCACCTTCGTTGCATTCAGCTAAGTCCTCAGTCATCCTTTCAGATTTGGACATGGATCGGCTAGTGCAGAAGCTTTTACAGGCACCAGGACTTGCCAAATTGTTGTCCCCGACCAGCTCGTTGGTGCCAAAGACCATGGAGCCGGATTTGTCTACCTCTCTTCTGAGCCATACTGGACTCTCGGAGCCGAAGGAAACTGAACCCTTGGTTGTCGAACCCTTGGAGCCGATACCCACACCGGTGTTATCGGCTCCATCTACTCGGATGTCCTCGGCACCGACCGAGGACTCTAGGAACTGACGCTCTCCCGTCGGGTCCGGGGAGGATAGTCTTAACAGATTCATCAGTACCGACTCTTCCTCTCGGGGCTTCGGCTCAGATGAGCTCGGCTCTTACCTCAGGCTCGGAGCCCAGGGTTTCGGTGCGGGAGGATCGGATGGTACTCTCGGGTCTGTCCACTCCTTCTTGTCGGAGCCATGGTGCCTTCGATGCTATGAGGAGAGTTTTGTCTCAAAAGAGATTGACAGCATCGGTTCAGCTTTCCCTCTCCCCTCAAGCTCCTGTGTCTGCTTCTTCATCTACCGGTCCCTCTAAGCGTAGAGACCTCCCCAGATCCCTCCACTAAGGAGATGCCCAGGAAGAGATTGTGCAAGAGGAGGCACTTAGACTACCCACAGGAGTCCTTGACATCTGACACGGACTTAGATGAGTCAGAAGGGTCCCCTCAATCCCCCTCTGAGGATATCTCCTTTGCAGAGATACTAGAGATCCTTAGTCAGAGGGGTGATTGGCAGTCCAAGACCCCTACTGAGGATGAGTCTGTGCTCTTGAAGGCTTTTGGGTCTCAACCTTCCACTTCTTGGGTGCCTCCACCTTACGACGAGCTCATGCAACTGATTTCTAGTAAGGCGTGGGAGTCACCGGAGGCCATGGAACCTGCTCCTTTTAAACCCAATAAAATTATGTCTGCCGCAGTGGACAAGCCATTTTTGACAAAGGGAGTGTCTGTTGATGCCATGGTGGTAGCTGCAGACACCAAAAAAGAAGTATTTGAGACATCCACCTCTATCCATCCCCCTAACAGAGATTCTAGGGTCATAGATAGATATGGGAAGCACATGTTTAGTTCAGCGACTTTTCTCTGCGATCACTGAACTACTTAACCCATTTTACGAGACTACAGAGAGATCTCCTGAAAGAGCTAGGAGATACTCTCCAGGGTATGGTAGCTGCAGGGGTGGCCGACAAAGTCAACGCCCAGCTCGCTACCCTAAACTCAGTGGTAAACTCTTCCATGCATCTCATATCCTATGCAGCTGATGGTTCGAGTAGAGCCACTAGTTCGGGCATTGCTCTTCGAAGACAAGCCTGGATGCATCTCTGTTCCTTTGTGGAACCCTTTAAGTCTTCCTTTATTAATACCCCATTCGATGGCTCATCACTGTTTGGGCCCAAAGTAAAGGAATCGTTAACCAGGTGTGAGCAGGAAGGCAAGACCTTATCTGCCATTGGAGTCTGTTTTTTGACCCCTACTCGGCCCTACCCCAAGGGCCCTAGGGGAGGGAAGATGTGGTTCCAAAAAACACAGGCAGCCTTTCAGGACACACGTGGAGAAACCCCCTCTAGAGGCAGAGGAAGGGGTTATAATGGAAGACGCCGCCCCCGCGGCAGAGGAGGTCCGCAGCAACGGGGTGACAGGGGTCAGTTCTCCGGTCAGCCCTACCAGCACCCCTGAAAGGGGGCCCGGCTGTTCGGCTCTGGAGACAGTCGGGGGACGCTTGTCTTTGTACCCAGAAGCCTGGCTAAACATAACATCAGATACTTGGGTACAAAGCATCATTTCCAGAGGATATTTCATTCTGTTCTTTTCCCCTCCCATTCCTGTAAAGAGAATCCCAGATGTTCCCCTCAATCTCAGGGAACAAGCAATCGTAGAGGTCCGCAGATTGCTAGAAAAAAGAGTCATCCAACCAGTCCCAGCAGACCAAGTTGGATTCAGAACTTACTCACAATTCTTTTTGTTACCAAAGAAAACAGGGGACTGGAGACCTATCTTGGACCTCCACAGACTCAACCAGTTCGTAAAGAAAGAGAAGTTCCAAATAGTCATGCTTCAGTCCATTCTTCCCTTCTTAGTGAAAGGCAATTGGATGTGCTCCATAGATCTCAAGGACGTGTACTATCACATAAAGATGAACAGATGTTCCAGAGATCATCTGTGCTTCCGGCTGGGAGCCAGTCATTACCAGTTTCGAGCCCTGCCCTTTGGTCTCACTACAGCCCCCGAGTGTTCACGGCTTACCTGAGATGTCTAGGATTCCAGGTGTTTCCATACCTAGACGATTGGCTCCTAACCGCTGCCACCAGGCATCATTTAACTCAGGCAACACAATACACTCTGACACTCTGCCATCAATTGGGCATTACAATCAACTTCGAAAAGTTTGCCTTATCGCCATCACAGCATACCATTTTTATAGAAGCAGAATTAGATACCTCAACTACCACTCTACATCTCCCTGTTGAAAGAGTCTCTCTTCTCCGCCAAAACATCAGTTTACTGGTGTCAAAGAACAGAGCTACAGCAGCAGAGGTATTGAAAGTACTAGGTTTGATGGCAGCAGCAATCCTGGCTATACCACTCGCAAGGATGCATATGCGAATTCTTCAATGGCTCCTCTTCGCTCAGTGGTCTTACCAGAAACTACTGATGCACCACATGATTCTCATCACGGATTCTTGCAGGAGAGACCGTCTGTGGTAGTTGACGTCTCTTCATGTCACTGTCGAAAGACCCTTTGTCCCCCCCCAGTAGCCACTGTGACCACGGACGCTTCCCTGATAGGGGGGGGGGGGCATTTTCAGGGAAAGACTGCCAAAGTCACATGGACAGATCAAGAATCACATCTGCCCATCAATGTTCTAGAGTTGAGAGAGGTACTTCTGACATTGCAGTACTTTCAGGACTCTCTTCCTCTGGGAACTCTTGCAATTCAGATGGACAACATGTCAGTAATCTGGTACTTGAAGAAACAAGGCGGAACCAAGTCTTACCCCCTTTGTCGAGAAGCCTTCAGGGTCTGGCAATGGGCTGTGTCATCCCAGCATTTTCTGTTAGCAACACACATCCCGGGGAAATCCAGCGTGATAGCGGACAAGCTAAGCAGGACGATATTGCTCCCTCACGAGTGGTCTCTTAAACAACAGGTTGCGGAATTGATTTTCTGCAAATGGGGCCAGCCTTGCTGCGACCTTTTTGCCAGCCACATCAGTTCAAAATGCAGAAGCTACTTTGCCCTAATACCACCTCCTGGTCATCCCCCGAGAGATGCACTTTTACACGATTGGCCTCCGGGTCTCCTTTATGCATTTCCACCCTTCCCATTAATACCCAGATTTTTACAGAAAGCAAAATCGCTGGGAAGGACTGCTATACTCATAGCCCCTTACTGGCCTCAACAGATTTGGTTTCCGTTTCTCCACCATCATCTGTTGGAAGGTCCATGGATCCTGGACCCAGTTCCAGACCTTCTGATGCACCCGTCAGGGGACCATCATCCTTCACTGCAGTCCCTGAAACTGACTGCTTGGCTAATCCACTTCTCCTAATTGCCAGGCTTCATTCTAATTCAGAAGATACAAGACAAATTCTCTTGTCTTCTCACAAGCCATCTACCAGGAAATTATATGGCAGTAAATGGAAAAGGTTCTCAATGTGGGCTAACACGCAGAACATTGACCCTTTCTGAGCTCCGCTATCTTCTATTTTAGAATTTTTGACAAAAATTTTTAAGGAAGGAGTAGCAGCTGCTACAGTTTGAGTTCAGTTAGCTGCCATCTCAAATTTTCACCTTGGTTTTGGTGGCTCAAATGTTGTGGGCCATAAATTATCTAAGACCTTTCTTAAAGGCATTCTTCATATGAGACCTCTGATCAGAATTCCCTATTCTCCCTGGAATTTAAACCTTATGCTGTCTCAAATTATTCTTCCTCCTTTTAAACCAGCATCTTCTTGTGATCTCAAATTTTTATTCTGGAAAACAATATTTCTTGTGGCCATTACTGATGGCCGCAGAGTGTCAGAACTTCAAGCATTATCTGTCAGACCACCTTACATGATTTTCCATGCTGATAGGATATCTCTCAGAACAAACCCCTCATTTTTACCTAAAGTCTGTTCTAAATCAAATATCAATCAGGTCATTGAGCTGCCAGTCTTTTTTCCCAGCCACTCTAGCAAATTGGAATACATGCTGCACAAACTTGATGTTCACAGACAGCTCAGATTTTATCTTGACAGAACTAAGGATATTAGAAAACCTTCTCAGAAGCAAGAAAAGGCAATCCAGTGGCTAAAACAACCTTATCTAAATGGTTATCCGATTGCATAGTCTTTGTTTATGAAAATGTGAGCATGCCATTAACACACAAACCTAAGGCTCATTCTACCAGAGCTGTCTCTACGTCTTCTGCTTTTCAAGCTAAATTGCCCTTGACAATATTTGCGCTGCAGCCACTTGGTCTAAGCCTCATACCTTTATCACGCATTACAAAGTGGATAAGGCTTCAAGGGACAGGTCTTCCTTTGATTCTACGGTACTAAGGAACATACTCCCATGAGCCACCCAGGATTCAGGATGCTAGGGACGCTACCCATCAGTGAGAATAAACGGCGAGATTTAACAACTTCACATATAGAAGTTATGTACTTACCATAACGTTCCATGTGAGGTGTTTATCTCGCCTTTATTCTCACGTCCCTCCCTCCTTCCCCCTCCTGGCTGACTGTTGACTTAGAGGCTAGTACCATCCTGGTTATTCAGTATTTCTTCTTTCCCTTTGGGAAGTGTTCTTGATAAAAATACATAAAAGGGTATGTATATGTTTGTGTATATATATATATATATATATATATATATATATATATATATATATATATATAAATACTGTTACTCGCAGCAAACAAGATCTGAGGTAATTCCAACAGTGCATTGTGGGATAAGGGGCTTGGTCTCAAGCTACTGGCAAACCTTGAGCTTTGCTATTGGCCGTGGCGGAGCCGAGGATCGGTTCCGAACCCATCAGTGAGAATAAAGGCGAGATAAACAACTCACATGGAATGTTATGGTAAGTATGTAACTTCTATTTCACTTCCTTACCATTGAGAACAAACTACCATAATTTATTAGGTTTTTGAAATCCTTATATAAACTTTAAACTGTGATTCAGTTTAAATCAGTGGACTGTCGAAAGTACACATTCCATCAAGCCTTTTGTAAGTAAAAAATGTGGCAACAGAACTGTGAGATTCTCTCTGTAATGGCCTGAAAAAACAGACTTAGTGGTTGCGGTCACTGTTTAGAAAGCTAGGAAGTATAGGTATATGTGTTTGTGTTTGTTTATATATCTGAATATATTTATTAATATGCATGTATTTTTTGTAGTTTGAACATGCCTTCACTGCCAGTCTGCCTGAATCTTCCCTTGGTCACATACGTACACTAATTGGCTAACACAGAGTCTCACTGGCTCCCCTTCTGTCCCACCTCTGTCCCTAGCTACTCCATTCACCTTTACATTCATATTTGACAAAAATCATTTCCTCTGTTCCTCTACACCAATCAGAGTACACTTCAGATTGCTTACTTTATCCAGCTGTTGCTTTGTCATATTAAGTGGTTAATTCCATACATGTATTCAGCTGCATTTGCTAATTTAATGCCATTATAAGCCAGAATAATCCCTACTAATCTTCCATATCCATGCAATAAATGAAATAAACACTTTTGTATATATAGAAATAAATCACTTGTTCTACTTCTTATGTTATATACTTCTCTGTATATCTAACTTACAAACTCAGTACTTATTTCAGACATATCAGCTCCTCATACTATTGGCCTGACTTCAAAACTAAAGTTATTTACTTGTTATATTTGTTTAGCAGGGTAGTGCACTGATCTCTAAGGACCATTTGCAGGCAAAGCCCAGGTGAATAGACTTGCATAAGAAATTAGCAAATCACAATTAAAGATGCAAGGATATGCTAAAAATACACATATTTACAGATGCAAGAATATTATACAATGCTTAGTTCAAGATACAGTTTACAGTGCGAAATTCTGGATGGAAAATAGATTAATGCTTAGCAGAGCTTTTTGGATAAGATGAAGCTGTAATGAATGAGATGGCTTACAGTCAGTACATTAGCAACTTTACAGATATTAAACTTATTTTTTATTAAAATATATATTCTTTCCTATTTACTCAGTACTAAAATTAGATTCCTTTTTCCAAAGCATGCACATTCTATACAACAGTTAACTGTTCCTAGGTGTGAAAACATAAGAGCCGTTGTTTTCAGTCTTTACACAGTCTTTGACAGTGGGTTTGGTTCGGATTATACCTATGCAGATGGATAATACAGTTACGACTGCTGAATCCTACACAGGTGCACTCTATAAGCACTTACATGAGTGCATGGATTGTATTATCCCAAACAGAACCAAGACGCTATCCTCCAAAAAAGGAAGCCAATCTGGTGGTCCCCTGCCATAAACAAACTCTACAACAGAAGGAAGAAACTGTTGCAAAAGAGAGTACAGTCCCATGAGTGGTGGAGCTCCCTGGTCAGCCTCAGTAAGAAGCTGAGATCCCTTATAAGATCCTCCAAAGCTAGCTACGAAAACAAAATCGCCCTGATTTTAAGGGCAACCACAAAGCATTCTATAGCTATGTCAAGAATCTCAATGACAACACCCAGATCTGCTCTGAGTTGCAACACAACAGCACACAAATTACAGAACCAACTGATATCGCCAACATCCTGGCAGATAGGTTCAGTGCTAACTTTACCCCCCTTTCACCGCCTAAAGGGCCCATATCTATACAGGAAGAATGCAGAGTCTCCATAATTACATCTATGCAGGTAAAAGCTGCACTCTCTAAAACCAAAAACACAGCATCCATGGGACCGGACAACATCCCAGGCTGTGTTTTACACAAACTTCAGAATGAACTGGCTCTCCACCTAAGCACCATGTTCAATCATAGTCTCACGTCAGGCTTTGTGCCCACTGAATGGCACACATCAACATTTATCCCACTCCACAAAGGGGGAGCCACCACTGATCCTGGGAACTATTGCCCTATTAGCCTGATGAGCCTGGTCTGCAAGTCCATGGAACGTATCATCATGGAACTCATAAACAAAGACATTGGTAACCTCCAAACTCTGGACCCCACCCAGTTAGGGTTTGTGAAAGGCAGATCATGCCTTCTGAACCTGATCGACTTCTTTGAGGCAGTCACCAAAGCCGTGGACGAGGGTAAGGTGGTTCACACAGCCTGTCTTGACCTCACCAAGGCTTTCAACACCATCCCTCATTCTGGAATTATAGCTAAACTCACTAAACTAGGTATAAATCCCTACGTCACAAGATGGGTTGCCAACTGGCTCACTGACAGAACCTACACTGCAAAAGTTGCAGACTCCAAATCTGACTTCAAACCAGTGACAGGTGAAGTACCACAGGGTTCAGTCCTGGGACCTCTCCTGTTTGGTATCTACTTCGTTGAAGTACAGGCTAATACAGAAATATTCTGGCTAACGAAGTTCGCAGATGACTGCAAACTAGGAGCTATAGTCGAGTCCCCAAATGATGTGGACATCCTACAGAAGGGCCTCACTGAGACAGATGCCTGGTGTCAGAGGCATGGCCTGAAGCTCAGTGCCAAAAAGTGCATTGTCATCCCCTTTGGTAAAAACTCTGTACCTATGAACTACCACATAAACGGCAGTCTATTTAATGCCGAATGTGTGATAAGAGACCTTGGGACCCAGATGGACAGTCATCTGTACTTTGATAATCACACCTCCACAGTAGTCAGGAAATCCTTCTATGTGGCACACCTCATCAAAAAAGGGTTCTCATCCAGGAAAAAAGAGGTCATTCTTCCCCTCTATGCGGCACTCACTAGACTCATTATAGAGTACTACTCCCCTTTTGGAATGTACCTCACAAGACATCTGCAGCAGCTGGAAAGGCCACAGAAGTATCTCACAAAGAGGATTACTGGCCTCAAACAGATGCCCTACACTGACCATCTCAAAAACCTCCAGCTTTACTCTGTAGCATATTGCCTACTCCGAGGAGATCTCTGCCTAACATATAAAGCTATGTTAAACCCAGAGCTGTTGGACATGCTACACCTAAAGAAATCCCAATCCCTCCTAGCTACACGCTCTAGGGACCTAAACCTTGTCACCACAATAAACAGGACATGCTGGAGGGATAGATTCCTGTCCCAGAGACTTCCTATACTATGGAACAAGCTACCCATCTATGTCAAGCAAAGTTCCTCAGTAGCACTCTTCAAGAAAAATCTTGATGAGTGGATGGGAAATAGGAAATATACCCCGAGGATCACTTCTGTGGCTCTGCTCGACAGGGGCACAGGAAATTAACTTTATTGGGTGGCATAAGCCAGGGAACCTTGCTGACTAGGCTTACTTAGGTCAAAAAATCCAGACCAACAGACTGTGGAAAGCAAAATAATTTAATGTAGTGCTAAAATGAGCACCTTTAAATACTAATTGTATCAATTAAGCCTCAACTGCTGATTATATAAGAGCAAAGGGATAATTCATTTGTCATTTGTATGCACTGAAGAAGGCTACCTTTATCTAATCCAAAACCGGTCTGTTTAACATTCTCTTTGTTATGTGCTTTTTAGCACTACATTAAAATTATTTTGCTTTCCACAGTCTGCTGGTCTGGATTTTTTGAACTGATTCATTTTGGGACCTTGCATTTGCCGTGCAGGCAGGGGCTGTTCTATTTTGTGGCTAGGCTTACTTAGGCCCTTGGGACGATAGCCTAGTACCTACCTATGAACCCTAGAAACTGAGACAGCTGTTTACTTCAGCTCGCGCTCTCCAAACATTTGAGCCAGGCTCTAGCCATAATGCTCCTTTCAGAGATCACCTCAGATCTTGTTTGCCACTTCGCAGACCAGACGTGTTCATTCCTTCTCTCGAGCCTTGGCGTATTTTTTTGTGAGTATTGTCTAATTTATACACTTACTTCGATAATTTTCTCTTTATAACTCTTGTATTTCTACCCGCACCTCCCTTTCTTATCACAGCTAATTTTCCCCTTTTGTCTTTCTTCTACCATTGGTAGACTGTCCAGTACCATCATTGGTACTCCTTCCACTCTCTTTGTTTACCATTTTAAGGTATACTTACATACCATTGTTGGTATTTTCTACCTATTAAAAAAACAACTTTCTTTCTTTCTAATTATATTTCTCTCACTGTGTTCTGTAATGTGATTGCTGACAGTCTCTTCTGGCTATTATGGCTGAACAACAGAAAAAAAATTCTCCTTCCAAACCCTCTAAAGGCACCTCCAGTTTTAAGAGGTTTAAAAAATGTGAGGGCAAAATGCCCAAGTCAGATGGGCATACCCTGTGTGTGTGTATTGTCTTGGAAAAATACACTTAGAAGAAATCTGTGCGATTTGTCACAGGTTTTCAACCGAACGAAAGAATAAACTCATTTTGAAAGGACTCCTTAAATCCGGATTTGACAAGGCCATTTCTGAGTCCAGAAATGAAGCTAGCACTTCCTCATCTTCTTCATCACCTGCTTCAAAGAAAAGGCCTTCCTCGGTTCTAAGGCCCTCGAAACCGTCAAGGAAAAAAGCTAAATCTTCCTCGGTACTGAAGAGTTCATCGGCATCAGACAGTCTAACTGAAACTACTTCTAAATTGGCTTTGGAGCTGACAGCTTCTTCTTCGTCTCCTACTGATGTATTGGTGCCGAAGCAATTAGAGCTCCCTCCGCTCCCAAGAGCATCCTATTCCCCATCTGTGGACCCTTTTAAAGACACTCCCTTTGTGGAAGTGAGACCCCCTAAATCTCCTTCCACTTTATCTGTTTGCTCTACTAAGAGTCTCTCAGAGGCAGATGATATGAGACTGGTGGATTAGCTGCTGTTAGCGAGGGGATTGTCTTTGGTTCTGAGCCATTCCAGCATCAGAACCATTCATCCTGTGACACCCCCATACCCTCTACCTCCAATTCTTGCTGAGCCTTTGGTGCCCTTGATCCCAATTTTCCCGGCTGCAACTGTGTCTCGGTTCTGGTAACATCTTCATCTCCAGTTCTGAGAATGGCATTGAGTACCTCTGAGCTTTCGGCACCGGAGACGTCCCAGGGTCGAGTCTCTCTGGTCGGGTCCGAGATGCATGGTACCTTTTCGGTTCCTTTGGAACCATCCATGTCTCTCTATGCCTCAGTCTTGGTAGCATCGATCCAGGCTTCTGTTCCGGAGGCTACCTCCTCAGTGCGGAGTGTGACCTCAGTTCTGAAGGAGTCTATTTTGGTTCTGGGCTTCCATCCCTGTACATGGGGGGGGGGGGCAGTCTCCTGGATTATGGAAAAGGCATTGTGTATTGGAGACTCACAGTCCTTGCCATCCCTGTTGGGACAGATTTTGGTATCTCCTCGACCTCAGCTACCATCAGTCTTCTCCCCAGGACAGAGGGCACAAAAGTCTCAGGTAACACCTACCTTGGTAGTCTCTTCTTTGGATACTTCCCAAGATCATATCCCTGAGGAAGTCCCTGTGAAAATAAAGTGCAAGAGGTAGCAGTTAGACTCTTTGGAAGAGTGTTTTACTGAAGATACTAATTTTGATGAAGGGGAAGATTGCCCCATGTCACCCCCTGATGATTCCTTCGGGACATCCTAGAAATCCTGAAACATAGGGGTGGCTGGTCCTCCTCCCAACCTTCCTTAGAGGAATCGGTATACCTGGAGGCTTTTCATGCCCAACCCCCTACTTCTTGGCTTTCTCTGCCTGCTGACAGAGTCATTAAACTGATCTCTTAGCCGGTGTGGAAGATGCCCAATGCCATAGAGCCAATCCCTAAGAGACCTGATCGAGTATTATCAGACCCTAAGGTGGAACCGCATTGGGCCAAAGGAATTCCCATTGATACCATGGTGGTAGTGGCTGGTGAGGAAAGTCCTACTATCCATCCTCCTAACAAGGAATCTTAAATTGAATTAATTGGACCATCTAAGATAATTAAATATGTATAAATATAGTTGTTACTCTTTGTGTGGTGATCTGAAGTTTTTCTACTACTCCTAACAAGGAGTCTAGGACTTTGGATAGATTCAGGAAGCATGTTTATGCTTCAACGACCTTCTGTGTAAGGTCCTTGAATTATATGGCATGCTTTACATGACAACAGAAGGATCTGGTCAAGGAGCTCTCAGATACCCTCGAAGGAGCAATGGCTGAAACAGTACGAGATAAAGTTACTTCTCAGCTTGCTCCCCTAGAAGCAATTTCTAACTCCCCCATGAGGCTCGTCCATGCAGCTGAAGCGACGACTAGTCAGCGGGTTCAGGCATACCCATCAGAAGGCATTCCTGGATGCACTTATGCAACTTTGCGGAGCCATTTAAAACATCATTTGTCAATGTACCATTTGACGAAGCTTCCCTTTTTGGTCCCAAGGTAAAGGATACCCTAGCCAGATGTGAAAAAGATGGTACGACCCATTTTGCCATTTGCATACGTTTCTCCACTCCTCAGTGACTGTACTCCAGGAACCAGAGGAGTGGGAAACTATGGTTTAAAAAATCCAAAGGGCCTTTCCAGAATTCATGAGGTAAAGACTTCTCCCAGGGCAGAGGGGGAAGCAATGGAAAACTCCCCCCTAGAGGCAGAAATGGACTGCAAAATCAGGGATTCAGAGGCACCTTCTCTGGAGCTTCCTACCAGCACACCTGAATGGGTGCCCAATTGCCCGCCTCTGGAGGCAGTCGGGGGATGGCTTTTTCTGCACCAATCTGCCTGGCAAATGTTAACAATGGACAAATGGATGCAGGAAATTATATCCAGAAGTTATGAAATTACTCTATCACAACCTCCAAAACCCCAGAAAAAACTCCCGGATGTGCCACCCAGTCTCAGGGAAGCAGCAGTTCTAGAAATTCAAAGACTGCTAAACAAAAGAGTCATCCAAAAAGTCCTACCAGACCAGAAAGGATCCAGATTTTACTCAAGATTCCTGCCCAAGAAAACAGGGGACTGGAGACCCATCTTGGATCTCAGCCAATTCAGCAAGGCAGTTCAGCAAACCAAATTCTGGATGGTCATGGTTCAGTCAATACTTCCATTCTTGGAAAAAGATGAATGGATGTGCTGTATTGACCTCCAAGATGCTTATTACCACATAAAAATAGAAAAGAGCTCCAGTAGGTTTTTGCACTTACAGCTGGGAGCCAGTCATTTCCAATTCATAGCACAGCCCTTTGGAGTCACCACAGACCCCAGGGTGTTTAACAAATGCATGGCAGTAGTAGCAGCTCATCTAGGACTGCAAGGATTTTGAGTATTTCCATATCTTGACGACTGGCTCCTCACCGCTACCACCAGGCGTCAGAACGGGCAAGAGATTACACCATACATCTCTGTACATCTCTAGGAATAACTATAAATTTCATAAAGCCCACACTTCAACCAACTCAGCATCTGGATTTCATTTGAGCTCACTTAGACACTGCCTCGGGGATTGCATCTCTCCCTCCAAAAATGCTGCAACATATAAGATCCCAGGTCGGTCAATTACTACACAGCAACAAGGTCCCAGCAAAGTTAGTTCTTCAAACATTAGATTCCATGGCAGCAGCAATCACCCTAGTTCCTTTGACAAGATACCACATGCAGATATTGCAATGGCTACTAGCATCCCAATGGTCTCTCATACACAAACCAATGTCTCAGCCAATTTTGATTACCAGTCACTGCAAACACGACCTGTTGTGGTGGCTACACTCCAACCAGATTCTCTTCGGTCGTCCATTCATTCTTCCCCAGCCCCAAGCCATAGTGAACATGGATGCTTCCCAGTCGGGGGGGGGGGGGCATTATCTGGGAAGGACAGTCCAAAGCACTTGGTCTTAATTGGAGGCCAACTTGCACATCACTGTACTAAAGATGAGGGCAGTGCTGTTAGTATTGCAAGCATTCCAAGATGTCCTCCCTCTAGGAACAGTAGTGATTTAGATGGACAACATGTCAGTAGTCTGGTACATAAACAAACAAGGGGGAACCAAGTCTTACCTGTCGTGTCGAGAAGCACTCAGAGTTTGGCAATGGACGATTTCTTCCAACTGCTTTCACACAGCAACACACATTCCGGGGAGCTCCAATGTAATAGCAGACAAATTGAGCAGAACTATTCTCTTGCCCCACAAGTGGTCTCTCAATCCAGCAGTGGTGAACAAAATTTTTCACCACTGGGGCCAACCTTGCTGTGATCGCTTTGCCTCTCCTCTAAACAACAAGTGCAGATGTTACTTTGCCCTAATCCTCCCTAACAGGGAGTCACCAAGAGACACTCTTCTCCACAGTTGGCCTCCTGGTCTGCTCTGTGACTTTCCTCCAATTCCTCTCATTTCACAGTTCCTGAAGAAAGCCAGAGGGACGGAAAATTTGATAATCCTTATTGCCTCCTCCTGGCCTCGACAAGTTTGTTTTCCCTTCCTGTGGCCTCATTTAATTTGGAAACCATGGATTTTGAACCCAGTTCCAGATCTACCGTCTCACCCGGAGGGCATGGTGCATCTGAATCTCCAAAACCTCAAGCTCACTGCATGGCTTCTTCAGTTCCCATGATTGCCAGGCACCCTTCCCTTTCCTCACCCATCCGACAAATTATTATTACTCATCACAAATTGTCTACAAGGAAATTATACCAAAGTAAGTGGGAGAAATTTGCTAGATGGGCTCTGGATAATGAAATAGATCCTTATTCCAGTCCTATCCACAAAGTATTAGATTTTCTGGCTTCACCTTACCAGTCGGGTTCCTCTGCTTCAACAATTAAAGTGCACCTAGCTGCAATTTCAAACTTTCATATAGGACTGGAGGGTGCCCTCTGATGTCGCACAAACCTAAAAAGGCCTCCTAATGCTAAGACCTCCATTTAAAGAACCTCTTTCCCCTTGGGACCTAACTGTGGTTCTTCAGGCCCTAACTAGGAGCCCCTTTGAGCCATCAGCAACTTGTAACTTAAAACATCTGTCTTGGAAAACCTTATTTTTGGTGGCTATCACTTCTGCCAGAAGAGTCTCGGAACTTCAGGCCCTATCGTGCGAACCTCCATACTTGATTTTTCATAAGAATAGAGTTGCGCTTCGAACTAATCCTTCCTTTCTTCCCAAGGTTGTATCCAAGACTAATATTAATTAGCCTCTACAGTTACCAGTCTTTTTCCCAAAATTTTCAAAGAAGGGAGAATATGCTGTCCATTTAATTGATGTGCACAGACAACTATGTTTTTATCTTCACAGGACTAAAGTATTTAGAAAATCAAACCATCGTTTTGTGGTGTTTTTTTCTCTCTATCTAGGTAATCCAGTTTCTAAAGTTACCTTGGCCAAATGGCTTAGAGACTGCATCACATTCATTTATCATTCTAAAGGACTCCAGCTCCCAAAAACAGTTCAAACCCATTCTACAAGAGCAGTAGCTATGTCTGCAGTCTTTCATGCCAGAGCTTCTTTAGATGACATTTGTGCAGTAACCACTTGGTCTTCTCATCATACCTTTATCACGCATTACAAATTGGATCAAGTCTCAAGGGGACGAGCATCCTTTGACTCTGTGGTGCTTAGAAATATTTTTCAGTGAGACCTCCCGAGACTAAAATAGCTGAGGACTGTGTCCCACTTTCAAGGACTGCGTGAAGATTGACAACATCAGGTAAAGAAGTTAAGTCTTACCATAATGTTCCATCTGTGTTGTCGATCTTCACCAATCCTTGACATCCCCACCCCCCGTCCCCCATCCTGAGACTCTTAGACCGAATTTAGCCCTTGGCTAGTTTACCTTTAAGGACTCATATTTGGCCTCAGTTAATCTAACTCTCATGTATCCATGACCTTTCATGTCTGACTGACACTCCTTGTCAAACTCGATTTGAGGTAATCTCTGAGAGGAACATTATGGGTAGAGCCTGGCTCGAGAGTTTGGAGAGCTCGAGCTGAAGTAAATGGCTGGCTCAGTTCCAAGGTTCAGAACCGAACCCACTGTCAAGGATTGGTGAAGATCGACAATGCAGATGGAATGTTATGGTACAACATAACCTCTTTTTTTCTTTTTATATTCTGACAGCTAAATTAATCTTTTTCACATTCCATTTAAATAACCAGTATTGTAAAACTAACCTCTACTGCATCTAATCTCTTCATTCTAATGCAACTATTATGAATTACAGTCTGAAACTAAGCTCACTACGGCCATGATTTAATATGACTTTGAACAAAAAATTGTAAAAAAAAACAAAGGTTAATTCTCAGAAATTTTCTATTAATCATATCATTAAAACACTTTAGATCTATATGCAGTCTTGCATTTTCGTATTTAATTTCATTCCTGTTATAACCAAGCTCACATATACACCACTTCAATATCTCCCAGATGTTCATCGTGTTTCACTGTTGCAGTCATGACTGTAGGGTTCTCCCCTGCCGGCAGGCAGTCCTCGGTCGGCACAGTGAAGACACTCGAACATCTACATTTATGGTAAGTGTACACAACTGTACTTTCTCTGCACATCTTCTTCTCCCTATAAAACCCTCATTCATTACCGTTCATCTTTACCCACATACATTTTTCAAATGCATCCAATTACTAGTCTTTCAGTCTGTGCAGCCCTACATAGTCTTATTTTTACTTCCATCTCAGACTGTTTCCTTCCAGTCTTCATATATTAAATCTTTGAAAGCTCAAGGTTCTTTTCCAAAATGTCCAAGTTTTCTATTCATACTAATACCTCTTCTCTTTTTATTACTGTAAAAAAGAACCTAGAACCTAATCCTGCACCCACCCCCCCAAAAAAGAGCCTTCCAGTCCTCTTGCCATTTCTACTAGCAGTGATGCTAACTGCTGTGTAGACATTACCATTTAAAATGCTGATAGTGTCAAAAACAAGTCAGAATAAGTTGATACCTTCCTGTTGCTATACTCTGTTTATATGCTAGCCATTGCTAAATCCTGGATAGGAGAAGATGCTCCAAATCGTAACATCCACTTTTTAGGATGTAGTTATATATTTAATACTTACCTAGGAAAACAAACTAGAATAGCAACTTTTCTATTTCCTGAGTTTGATTGCATCCTTTTGTTATTGGTCTGCTGTTGAATGCTTTCACTGAGCCAGTCTGAAGAAGGTCCAAATTGATCAGTGCTCTAACCCAGAAGACAAATTGAAGTATAACTACCGAGATGGATTATCTGTAGATTTAATTGTGGATCTATAATGAAACTGTAAATATCTAATAGAAGAAACCCAGAACAGTGTTAACTAAGATACTGAAACCTCACAATTAATGAAAGCACAGAATGCTACAATTTATGCCATTTTGCAGTACTCCACAGCCCTCAACATGGGAACTCTGTCTCCACACATCTGATCTATAAATATACCACTTCAGTTATTGTATAAGCTTAGGAGCATTACTTCCCTGGCCTCTGTTGAAAATGGGCTCTATCCCAGTCAGACTTTTCCGGTAAACAAATGTTATAAATAAATAAAATAAAATAAAAACTTTTCTCTCTACTCTTGAGTCATCCAGCCTTATAAAAAGTGGTAAATGCCATCTGCAACAAAGCAATAGCCTGCTCACTGAAATGTCAACAACATAATGCTACACTTTACAGGTGCATAACACATTTAAGTGTTGAAAAAATGTAAAAAATGGTAATTCTGTTTTTTTTTTATTTCTCCAAATGATTAGGGTTTCTAATATCTTGTCAGAGATGGACCACGCTCATAAACCAGGTTGCAATTAAAGCTCATGAAATTAGTGTTACATCAGTCTTTGATGTTTGGAAACAGTGCTCTTCTCTTCACCTGCTGTGTACCCAGAATTGCCTCCTTTTGCAGTTCATATGGAGTTACATTTATTGGAAGTATATTTAAATATGCTTAATTTTTTCTTTGTCCTATTGCTTGCTTCTGCTACTATTATAACTGTATGGGTGCATTTATTCCATATTGCTCAAGTTTATGCTTTCATATCTTGATTATTTTCTAACTTTGTCTCTCAGTTCAAAGATCAGTGTAATTGTTCAATATAGCTATTTCAGTGATTAATGTTACATTTGCCCTTTTTTATTTGACTAGTGTATTTGTTTTTTCTTGCGTCTGCTTCCTTAACTATTTGTATTGAATTGATCACGTGATCAGAACGATTTCTATTTTTTGTGACTCAGGTTTTTAGTGCTTCTCAGCTACTAGTATGTTGTAGTATATACACAATTCCCGGTGTAACAGTCTAACCACATTATTGTGCCTTTCAGTACAAAAGACCCTCAACCATGAGTATACCATAAATGTGCAATTGTTTCTAGTTCTGTACTGTAGAATCTATATGTGCATATGTGTTTATGGCTACATGCGTGTGTGTGTGTGTGTGTGTGTGTGTGTGTGTGTGTGTGTGTGTTTATGTATGTATTTATGTGTATATATGTATATATCTATATATACATGTATATATGTATATATCTATATATACATATATATATATATATATATATATATATATATATATATATATATATATATATATTATAAGTTTACACACCCCTGTTAAAATGCCAGGTTTTTGTGATATAAAAAAAATGAGACCACAATAAATCATTTTAAAACTTTTCCCACCTTTAATGTGATGTATAACCTGTACAATTCAATTGAAAAACAAACAAATCTGTTAGGGGAAAAAATATAAAAAAATTAAAAAAAAAAAACATACAATAAGCTGGTTGCATAAGTGTGAACACCTTAAACTAATACTTTGTTGAAGCACCTTTCCTTACTGATGGGTTATCGGTTCCGTCCACCGAGCTGGCCAAATATCCAGCTCTTGTCAGCCAAAAACTCTCGAGCCAAGGTCCTACCCAGAATGCTCTGCTCCCTGTTACCTCAGATCTCATTTGCTGCATTGCTGTACAGCCATGTCAAGCCACTCTCTTCAGCTAAGTGTCTAATTTTTTGAAAGTTTTATAGATTGTTTCTACTTTAAAGTTTTTCAAACACTTTCTGCTAATATTCTCCTACCCTATTGTATACTTAAGACTCTCTCCCTTTAGTCTATTTCTCTTTCTTAGCTTTTTCTTACCTTTGAGGTTATTCTTCATTACCATTGTTGGCAATCCTTCTTCCTTCTCTCCTTACCCTTTTGAGTAGCCTTTCCTCTTTCTTTTGGTACTGTTCTTCTTCTCCACATCATTACATCGGATAAGAAAAGTAGTGTTGGTTTTAAGCAGGATTGTGGCCGTAAGTTACCGCTTTCCAGTGGCCATGACTTATGTGTGTATTGTTTGAATGTCTCCCACCTTACTGTGGATCCCCGTGTGGGATTTGTATACATTTGTCGACGAGGACTCTTAACGAGAGAAAGAACAAATTAATCTTAAAAGGTCTTCTCAAATCTCCTTTCTGTGAGGCTATTTCTGGGTCGGAGGGCTCACCCCCTTCTGCTAAACCCCAAAGAGGCATTCTTCCTCTTCCTCATCGAGGTCGCTCACATCATCTCCCTCTGGAGATCTTAGGGAGTCGACTCATAAGAAGATGAAATTGACTACTACTTCAGTGCTGCCACCTGTAACCCTGTCAGCTCCAGGCTCGGCACCGCCCCAACTGATTCTTGCTCCAGCCATGTCCTCCTTTTCAACACCGGCAGACAATTATGGCTCCAACAGTTCTGTCGCAACCCTTACTGGCACCGTCCATGCAGGTACAATCCCCTTTGCTTCCGTGTATGACGTTGCTGTCCTCCATGGTGCAGACACTTTTGGCACCAACATGTTTGCCGGTGCAGTCCTATTCAGCACCATCATTGTTACCGGTGCAGACACTTTCCTTGACGGTACCGTACCCATCAGTGCAGACATTTGCTTTTACAGTGCAGACACTTTCGACTTCTGTGGCACTGACGTTGTCGGCACAGACTACTTCCACACCATTCTCTTCGATGCAGATGTCATCGGTCCCGGGCTCTGCACCTCTCAAATTAGCAAGGACTAAGTACTCTCCTTCCTTGGATCCATTCATTGGTAGCCAATACAGTCATTTTTTAGAGAGGCCAGAATCCCCCTCAGGTCTCTCTATGAGGTCGACCAGGAGCCTCTCTGAGCATGATGTGTTGCGGCTTGTTGACCTGTTACTTGTGGCCAGAGGTCTCTCTTGACCATCGAAATCCACGTTCCCTCCTTCATGTGAATGCATATCTCCTCAAACTCCAACGTACACTCCTCCTTCGACTGCCAACCAAGTATCGAATCCCATTACTCTGACAGCAGGTTCCCTTCCTCCGACTCCAGTAGTGGATCTCACTTTGGAACCAGAGTCATCCTTGTAGCCCTCGGTGCACTGAGCATTGGGCTCTTCGCAGGCCTGTGGCTGTGCCATGGGAGAGGGCATTCTTGGCTCCATGCTGATTTTTTTCTATGGCACCCTCCAGGAATCCTCCCTCTCTCATGCTTCACAGCCCTCTTGAGACTCCTGGTCTGTGAGTCGGCTCGGGGTGGAGTGTGACCCTGGTTCCTAGGTTGTTATGCTCGGTTCCGGGCTCCCATCCCTTCTTGGGTGAGCTGGCCTTCCAGACCATGGAGAGGGCACTTGCCTCCACTGGCAAACCCCACATGTCAGAGTCCTCTCCCACCTCTGTGCCACAACTCTCACAAGCCACAACTGCTGGACACCGGGCACAAGGGCCTCAGATTTCTCCTCCTCAGGAGACCCCCTCTTTGTAGTCTTCTCCAGAACCTCCCACTGTGAGGAAGTACCCTGCAAAGCATCATGCAAGAGGAAGCACATGGACTCCACTGAGGAGTCGACTGAAGATACGGACTTTGATGATGGGGAACGGTCCCCATGGCCACCCTCTAATGAGGTGTCCTTTGGTGACATCCGCAAGATCCTTAGACAGAGGGGTGAATGGAAGTCCTCTAATACTTCCTCTGAGAAATCCGTATTCCTGCAGGCCTTTCGTGCCTGGCCCCCTACCTCCTGGGTTACCCCGCTGGCCGATGAGCTTGTCCAGTGCACATGGAAGGCTCCTGACACCCTGGGAGGCCTGATAAAATCTTATTGCCTCCAACTGAGCATCCCTGAGGTCTTCCAGTAGATGCCATGGTGGTAGCAGCTGCAACTAAGAAGGATTTGGCAGAAGAGAGCCAAACTGTCCATTCGTCCAACAAGGAGTCCCGGGCAATAGACAGACTAGGGAAGCATGTGCTTGCTTCATCGACCTTTGCCGTAAGGTCTTTGAACTATTTGGCACACTTTACCAGGCTTCAGAGGGATCTTATCAACCAACTCTCTGAAACCTTGGCAGGAGCTGTTTCCGACGAGGTCCGTGACAATGTGGCTTCTCAGATAGCCACCCTAGAGTCCATTTTACAACTCTTCCATGTGTCTTATTTCTCACACAATGGAAGGAGTGGCTAGAGTGGCAGGCGTGGGTATAGTCACCAGACGACATGCCTGGATGTGCCTTTGTGACTTTGTGGACTCCTTTAAGGCTTCCTTCATGAATGCCCCCATCGAGGCCGCTTCTTTGTTTGGCCCTAAAGTTAAAGATATGCTGGCAAGGTGCGAACAAGATGGCAAGACCCTGTCTGCCATTGGTGTCAGACATTCCACTCCTCAATGATTAGGAAGATGTGGCACAGGAAATCACAGGTCTCTTTCTGGGACGCACGTGCTGAGTTCTCCCCTAGAGGCAGAGGGGGAAATTCCAATGGAAGGCACCCTTTTCGAGGCAGAGGAGTTCTGTGAAACCGGGGTTCCAGAGATTCTTTCTCTGGCCAACCCTGTCAGTGATCCTGAAGCATTGCCCGACTGCTCACCTCTGGAAGCGGTCAGGAGTCGTTTTTCCTTGTACCCCGCTGCCTGGCAAAATATAACTACCGACTCTTGGGTACAACAGATAATATCCAGAGGCTATCGCATCCCCTTTCATCTTTGTCCAATCTCAACCAGATTATTACCCGACGTTCTACCCAGTCAAAAGGAAGCAGCAGCACATGAAATCCAAAAGCTGCTACAAAAAAAGAGTCATCCAGATGGTCCCCCCGACCAGATAAGATCTGGTTTTTATTCAAGGTTCTTTTTAGTGCCAAAAAAGACAGGGGCCTGGAGACCAATTCTGGATCTCAGCACACTGAACAAATTTGTAAGAACAGAGAAATTCTGGATGGTCACGGTTCAGTCTATCCTTCCTCTTCTGGAAGAAGACAATTGGATGTGCTCTATAGATCTTCAAGATGCGTATTGCCACATAAAAATGGACAAATGCTCAAGAACATACCCCCGCTTCCACATAGGAGCCAGTCACTACTAATTCTGAGCCCTGCCCTTCGGTCTCTCTACAGCCCCCAGAGTGTTCAACAAATGCATGACAGTGGTTATCGCTCACTTGAGACTTCAAGGATTCCAGGCGTTTCCATATCTAGACAACTGGCTCCTCACCGCCCCCACCAAGCGTCTACTGGAAGAAGCCCTGAACAACACTCTCCTCACAGCACAAAGCCTGGGAATCACTATAAACTGGGAGAAATCCAACACGACCCCAGCTCAGTCTTTGGAATTTATAGGGCTACTGTTGGACACGAGAAATTGCACAGCATCTCTTCTGGACCACAGGCTTCAAAGAATAAGGCAACTGGTTCAACTGCTGCTCTGTCACCACAAATCCCCCGCTTGATCTATACTCCAACTCTTGGGGTCAATGGCAGCCTCGATCACCATTGTTCCTCTAGCCAGATTCCACATGAGGCTCCTTCAGTGGTTACTTCTCACTCATTTGTACCCTCTACAACATAATTTTTCTTTTCAGATATGTGTATCTCAGATATGCAAACAAGATTTACTCTGGTGGATGTCTCAAAATCCCCAATAATGGTCTTGTGTCTTCAGCCCCCATCAACCGAAGGCCACATTGACCACGGACGCCTCCCTGATGGGGTGGTGGGGCTATGTCAGGGAAACTCAGTCCAAGGCACCTGGTTGGAGACAGAGGCCCTTTTGCATATCAGTGTCCTGGAACTGAGGGCAGTGCTACTAGCGTTGCAAGCATTTCATTCCATCCTTCTGTCAGGGACTATTGCGATCCAATCAGACAACATGTCAGTGGTCTGGTACATCAACAAGCAAGGGGGCACCAGAGAGGCCTTGAGAATATGGCAATGGGCGATAGCTTCCAACCACTTTCTAATTGCAATGCAGATTCCTGGGAGCTCCAACGTGATAACGGACAAATTGACCAGGTGCATTCTACAACCTCAGGAGTGGTCCCTCAACCCTATGATAGCGGCAAGAATCTTCAACCGGTAGGGCCAGCCTTGCTTCAACCTATTCACCTCCCCAACCAGCTACAAGTGCAGCAACTATTTTGCCCTGATCCCCCCTTGGGAACAGTCACCAAGAGACATTGTAGTCCATGCTTGGCCCTCGGGTCTACTTTATGCTTATCCTCCTCTTCCCCTCATCTCCCAATTTCTAAAGAAAGCACAACAGTTGAAAAGCAAAGTGATCCTCATTGCTCCATATTGACCTCGACAAGTCTGGTTCCCCTTTCTCTGGCCTCACCTGCTAGATCAACTGTGGATCCTCAATCCATCCCCAATGTTGATCTCCCATCCACAAGGTCTGACTCACCCGAATCTAACAACCCTGAAACTGACAGCTTGGTTTCTCCACTTTCAATGATTGCCAGGCAGGAAAACCTCTCATCCCCTGTGACCAATATTCTTATTGCATCTCATAAATCGTCCATCAGAGTAATCTAGCTCAATAAATGGGAAAGTTTTTCTGTATGGGCAGCGAATAGACAATTAGACCCCTTGTCAGCCCCAGTTTTGGTGGTTTTAGGTTACTAATCGCATCTTTTCCACTCTGGGGTGTCTGCCTCTACTATTCATGTGCATTTAGCTGTCATTTCAAATTTCCACATTGGTTTTCAGGATTCTTCTCTTATGCCACATAGACTCTGTAAAACTTTCTTGAAGGGGGTTAGCCACTTAAAACCTCCCTTTAGAGAACCGGTACAACCTTGAAATTTGGCATTGGTTCAGCAAGCTCTAACAGCTCCCCCCTTTGAACCTGCATCTTCATGTGATGTAAAATATCTCTCTTGAAAAACTTTGTTTCTGATTGCAATTACATCGGCCAGATGCTTGTCAGAACTTCAAGCCTTATGCATCAAACCTCCCTATCTTATCTTCCATAAGGATAGGGTATCACTAAGAACTAATTTTTCCTTTTTTCCAAAAGTGGTGTCAGAGCATATCAACCAATCTATTGACCTTCCAGTGTTCTTTCCTAACCACTCTAACAAGGGAGAGTATTACCTGGACTCCTTGGATGTTCATAGGCAAATACAATTTTATCTGGACTGAACAAAATCTACTCGTAAATCAGACCAACTGTTCCTGTCTTTTTCTGGACCTAGACGAGGTCATCCTGTCTCAAAAGTTACACTGGCTTCATGGTTGAGAAATTGTATTACTTTTATCTACAACAAAAACAGTGTCACCTTGCCTCACAGAGTGAAAGCACATTCTACAAGGTCTATGGCAACTTCAGCAGCTTTCCATACTAAGGCTTCCCTCAATGATATTTGCTCAGCTGAGACATGGGCCAAACCTCATACCTTTATTCTTCATTACAAATTGGACTTGGCCTCCAGAGATAGAGCTTCTTTTGGCTCCATGGTGCTCAGGAATGTCCTGCCATGAGGGTCACCAAGGGATACAGTTAGCTGGGGACTCTGTCCCATCAGTAAGGAATGAACGAAGATTAACAACATCAGATAAAGAAGTTATGCCTTACCATAATGTTCCATCTGTGTTGTTGATCTTCATTCATTCATGACTTCTCACCCTCCGTCCCCCTCCGGAGGTTCCTGGTTGATCTCATGTACTCCTTTATTGTAGGTCTGTTATGACCAGAGGTAGACTCTGCTTTTATCTATCAGTTTGCAAACTTGATCTGAGGTAACAGGGAGCAGAGCATTCTGGGTAAGACTTTGGCTCGAGAGTTTTTGGCTGACGTAAGCTTGATATTTGGTCATCTCAGTTCCGAGGACGGAACCGATAACCCACAAGTAATGAATGAATGAAGATCAATAATACAGTGGAACATTAAGCATACATCCAAATCAACAAAAGAATGGCTTCATCAGAAAAAAATTAAAGTTTTGGAATGGCCCAGCCAGAGCCTAGACCTAAATCCAATAGAAAATCAGTGGGGTGATCTGAAGAGGGCTGTGCACAAGAGATGCCCTCGCAATCTGACAGATTTGGAGAACTTTTGCAAGGAAGAGTGAGCAAATATTGCCAAGTCAAGATGAGCCATGCTGATAGACTCCTACCCAAGAAGACTGAATGTTGTAATTAAATGAAAAGGTGCTTCAACAAAGTATTAGTTTAAGGGTATGCACACGTATGCAACCAGCTTATTGTACGTTTTTTATTTTTTATATTTTTTCCCCTAACAGATTTGTTTGTTTTTCAATTGAATTGCACAGGTAATAGGTCACATTAAAGGTGGCAAAAGTTTTAAAATGGTTTATTGTGGCCTCATTTTTTTATGTTACAAAAACCTGCCATTTTAACAGGGGTGTATAAACTTTTTATATCCACTGTATACAGATATAAATATATAGCTATGCATATATAGATATTTATTTATTTATATGAGACTGTATTATCAATACACTGACTACAGAGTACTCGATCAGATGTGTTTGAAATCCAAGTTCAAACAAAAAAAAATGCAGATAAACAGAAAAATACTAAAACTGTTATTTTTGCCACCACCCTGCAACTTGTAAATAGCAATTCTAAGATCACACTACAGTGGGGAAAGGGCAAATACCCAGTGTCCATTGTACCAAAATCTTGCTCACAAGAAGACCAGCAGTTCATGATATTTTTATATTTGATCACTTTTGCTAATCTTCCTACTTTTTAAACAAGTGAATGTTCGAATGAATGAATGACAACTTTATACCATGTGTGTGTGTGTGTGCGCGTGTGTGTGTGTGTGTGTGTGTGTGTGTGTGTGTGTGTGTGTGTGTGTGTGTGTGTGTGTGGGTGTGTGTGTGGGTGTGTGTGCGTGTGTGTGTGGGTGTGTGTGCGCGTGTGTGTGCGTGTGTGTGGGTGTGTGGGTGTGTGTGCGTGTGTGTGCGCGTGTGTGTGTTTGTATTTGAATGGGAAGTTCCAGAATGCAAAATGTGTAAAGAGCTTTAAGTTAGTAAGGTGATGTTTAATTTTGGCATGAGCCCTTATGGAGACCAAGTATACTGGCAACTCTTTCTCTCACAGCTAAGAAATGTTCAGTAATTAGCCTGTAACAGCATGGAAGATTTGCAGCTTGATTAGATGACTGAAAAAGTAACATTCCATTTTCATTCTTCATGTTTATGAAAGGTTACTTTTGCTTCTGCGGATACAGTCCATTAGTATGAATAATTTTCATTTCTTCCCTCTCCAAATCTAATTGGATTAGTAAAGATCTGTCAACAAGAAGTACATCATTGTCACCACAATAAACAGGACATGCTGGAGGGATAGATTCCTGTCCCAGAGACTTCCCATACTCTGGAACAAGCTACCCATCTATGTCAAGCAAAGTTCCTCATTAGCACTCTTCAGAAAAGTCTTGGTGAGTGGATGGGAAATAGGAAATGCATCTCGGGGATCACTTCTGTGGCTCTGCTCGACAGGGGCACAGGAGAATAACTTTCTTGGGTGGCATAAGCCAGGGAACCTTGTTGGCTAGGCTTACTTAGGCCCTTGGGCCAATAGCCTAGTACCTACCAATGAACCGAATCAGTAACCCTCACACCAGCTAGTCTTATGTGAAACAACCTTGAATGAAATTGTAGGTGCTCTGAATCCACTGACATGACATACACTTGTCTCACATTGTCTTATGGCCACATAATGTGTACTATGGACTATTGTAGAGGACGTAATCCTCACACCCACCTGTGTTAAATATTGTTAGCTGTAGGCTTTATTAATAATGAGTAAGTAGAAATCATTGAAATGGATTTGACAGCTTGCACTTTTGGCCAGACTTTCTTCAGTATCCTCAGCTTTGGAAAGATATCTTATGACACTGAGATGTAGATAAAGTTAATATGTGCCAGTAACATTTTAATTGTCTGTCTCTGTGATCTTCCGGCCATTGTCTGATAATAATTTTGTTTTTATATAGCTGGCAACAAAATGCATGAAACAAGAAGAAGTGTCAGTCCTGTACATAAGTCAAGCTCAAGAAATGGAAAAACAAGGGAAGTATAAGGAAGCAGAAAGGTGAGAAGACTTTTATTTTTTTAATAATCTGTTATCTTCATCCATCCGTTTCCACCCAAGTTTCAACCTTTTCAGTACATGTGTTGGAGGACAGAATTTGTTATGATGTGGCACCCATAACTACTTACTGTTCACCGTTATTTCACAGAGTTTCTGTAATAAAAGGCTGAAGAAACTTCCTGACTAGTCTTCCAATCATGGCGTAATTTACCTGTGTTGTCTGTGACATTGTCCTCGCTGCTGCTTAATTGGGGCACAAGCGTCTTCCAAATAAGTGAAGACAGTTCCTCTGCAAATGACCTAGATTTGACATCAAAGAACTAACATCCTAAATATGTCATTCACTCATAACTCATTGTGGATGTAACTCATCAAAACCTTAATTAACTGATTTTTCTCCCAGTTAAGGAAGCTCTGCTATATATATATATATATATATATATATATATATATATATATATATATATATATATATATTTTTTTTTTTTTTGGTTGGGGACTGTGACCCTCACACCTTTTAAGTTATATAGCCAAATTCCAGCTTGCATAACTTAGCAGAAAGGGGAGAGAAAACATCAGACAATAAAACCTGGTTTTGATGAGTTTTCTGTGAGATGAACTTTGTCAGACTCACTCATTAGGGTTCCCAAGGAATCTTCTTGGTGGTCCAAAGGATAGGTTAATCCTCTTCACCAGTCAATATTTGGTAGCTTGTTTTCCACAAATTTGTGTGCTTTAAGATAGATTCATGGCCATAATGACTGGAATATTTGTTCTTTTTTATCACATGGACCTGAGTCCATGCTTTTAATGGTGAACATCCCTGCATTCTCACACTCTTTGATTCATAAATTAGGAAAGTTCTTGTTTTCATCCTGACGATTCTATGTTGATACAACTTCACTTTTTAGAGTATTTATTGTCAGCAGTAGATACTTTAATGTAAGCTCTGGGCACTGACATGCACTATGTTGGTTGGTTTAAGGATGACTTTGTCAACATTTTTCTGGGATCTCCTTTTGATAAGTGTGCTGTACCATCTAGAGCTTCATTCTCTGCATAATGCTTCCTTGTTAATAAGCGGCTCCCTTTCTTGTCACAGGGTTAACTTTCCTCTTAACTGGCTTCTGTATGTTGTAGGTTGAAGAGGAGTCTCCCATAGAAGGCCTAGGCATGGACTAAGTGAACTCTGCTTGCCTCTGACTCTGGACCAGACAGTCTCTTTTAAAATAATGGTCTGGTCCTGGATTGTTTTACTGTTTGGGATTTATTACATTCTTAGTACTCATGAGAAAGGTGAATTAATATCAGGTATAAAAATAACTTTTTATATCGTCACCTAATCTGTAAAGAACGCCCTCCTTTGTGGAACAGTAATCTTAATTATACATCATCAACCCCCTTTTCCCATTTTCTACATGGGGCTTTGGTGTTATTTTTTTAATGAATAGTCGTTAATATTCTAAAACTTACATGCTTATTGGAAAGAGCAGTCAGTTTGCCCACTGTAAATTAAGCATTACCAACCAGATTAAGTCACTTCAGCCATACACACTAAAAGTAAAAACGTGAGCCACTTTCATCATGAAAGCCTTCTTACAGTACAACCATGTCTTTCCCTATTTGTTTTGTTGGTATTGACAACTAATGGTACTGACAAAATAAGATGGGGAGGACTAGGACGTATGATATGGAGACTTGCAAGAACTGAGATCTTTGTGACTGTTCACTCCTGCATTTTACATGTCAAAATCATGTGCAGTATATCAGTAGTAGACACTTGACAGAGAAGGAAACTGAAGTGCTATCATACTATGACATTATTTATAAGTTTCTTTCTTAAATAACACAGTTGTATAACAGCAGTAATGTACTCCTAGGTGTGGTTAATGCAAAATTTGCCCAGGGTTAGATTTGTTTGATCACTTAAACTTTGCCCTCATAATCAAATACACCAACCATGGGTAAATCCTGCATTACCTAAACTGAGTCATGAATTAGTACTAAAATATTTTACAGTCCAACACAAAAGAATGTGGTGAAACGAAACCAGGCTTCTTTCATAAAGCAAAAATCAAATGCAATGTTACATAAGCGCCTTCGCAGCAACTCCTTGCTGCTTCATCAGATGTATGATACCATTACTAACCAGTTGCCTTTTGTAATATTTTTTATATTTTATAATATAAGTCACAATAACGTTGACTTTATACAATTCTAAAAACACATTCTGTTTATACTAATATAATATAAAAAATATGTAATATAAAAATCCATCTACGGACCACATTAGAGAACATCTATGTAGTATTAGAAGAAATGCAGATAGCAATGCTTTATCTAAGCATATAAAAGAAACGTCACCCCAACATTATTTTAAGTTTCAAGTTATAGGGAGTGTGATAATTAACCAACATAAACGTGATATAAAGAACAAAACAGAATGTTTGGAAAGTAGATGGATTGCTAGGCTGAGAGCAGACTGTGGTTCAGACTTGAATGAAAAAGTGCCTATCAAACCTATAATAAAAGCATGTGCACTTTTTAGATAGATTAATGTTTAGGTTTTATGTAGGTTTTTATATTACATTAGTAATACAGTAGTAAAACATGGTACTGTTATGCGAGTATAAGTGTGATTTCCTCATGAAACATAGTATATACTTCTAGAGATCTCAGCAGTAAAGAAATAATATGAAATTGTTTAGCTATCAGCATTTGTAGGTATGGCACAGAAATTGCTGATATAAACATCTGTTCAACGGTAACATTATTTATCAGTGAATACAGGGTTATCATTTTCTGAATTTGTGACATTTTTCCACCCCAGAAAGGAAGTCATTTCAGTGGACTTTGAACTTGACTGCTACAGCTATTTTGCCTTCTTAATACCACGCTTTACCACTGAATAAGAACATAAGTGCCGTGCATGTGTTTGTTTATGTGTGCATGTTTGGCTTGTACTTTTCTTGAGGTCTGTGGAAATAAAAAAGGGTCTTCCAAACTCTAATCTTTACTCGTGTTATACCTTCTCTTTTCAGAAGGGTACACTCAGTAACATTGAAGGAGATCATTCTTAATTAGAAAAAGTAGACCTTTCCTCCCACTTCTTCATTGGACATGAGCTCAGCCATGTTCTGTGAGTCTGACTTGAACTGCTCATGACTTTCATGTGGAATTCTAGTCATTTCCATATAATTCTTATTGGTTTTTAAATGTTCACCAATTATCTTTAGCATTTATTGATTTTGGTTTATTGACAAAATAATTTGCAAAGCTGAAGCCTTTATTTCACAAGTGCCAGTGTTAGTGCACATTGGCTTTGCAAAAAGAATAAGATTTATGCCTTTATTTTCTTGGCCAAGTTGTTCAACTTGAAGACTGTGAATCCAAACTGTGCAGTAGCTGTGGCCAAGAACATAGGAGTTAGGGTCTTAAAGCCAAAAAGAAAAACTGATTCTTAATAGTGGATGACAGATCTCTGATGCCTGGCTCTCACTTCTTAGATGAGCAAATAGGCTGTATGGGATGGCAGAGTGAGGTGAGCTTGATGTTTTCTGAGCTTGATAAAAACAGCAAAAAAAAAAAAAAGCAAGAAGGGCCCAAACTTAAGAATGTGAGGAAAGCAGCAAGGATAGCTGACGTTGATTCTGATATGCGAGGAAAAGGTACGTCTTTATAATTAGGAAGCTGTCTTTTTGTAAACATAGATGGTCAAATCGCATTTGAAGTTCAGAATGCTTTTCTGGAGAGCCTATTAGCGCATGAACAGACAAGATGCAGTTATTTCAGAAGAGAACAGCTAAAATTGTACAGAATGTTTTATCACAGTGGGAAAACAGCAGCGTTTATAAAGTCATTTAACAGAAACTAGTTAAATTGAGAGTTCTGATGAACTGAAATAAACTCAAAAAGAACTGAACCAGAACTGAAAAAGATCTGCACTACTATATTGAAACTATACGTCTTATACCAAACTTCTCTGTAAAATTCCTTTGTCGATTTCAAATGCCTCCTTAACCTTGGCTCCCAGGCCTTGTACCATCTAAATAACACTCATAATTTCAGGTGCCTAATCTACTCATGTTTCCTGTCTTTCTGTCCTGCTTCCCAGAGCTTTGTGTCAAATAAAATTTGCATACCCAGTCAGTGTCCTTTTAATTTTTGTGTAGTGTACTTGAGCATTATGCAATGCATACTTTATTCTGTAACAAATGAAGCCTGATCTGGCATGCGTTGTATTATTAAATAACTGTTGCTACTTATTCTTTAGGTGATTATATAACTTTTCTTGATAAGCCTGTTAAAAACATTATGCACTTTACCCTTAAAGCTGATGCCTGAGTAATGTGATCTATGATGTAATTCTGTAAAGACTATTTGGATTATATATGCATGTTATTTTTGCATGCTGTAGAAACCATTTAGTAATACTGTTAGCAATTTGTTTTACTGAACATCTGAAACAGGTGTGTACAAATGCTATATCCTGAAAACTAACTGAAACTGCCATTAAAGGAATACCATTTCTTCCCAGTAACACATGAATACAAATAAAGGCATCAACTGAAATGTGGTATTTTCCTTTTGGTATGTTATTATCTGAAGACATAACCTGAAATTGAAATTTCAGTTTAGAATACTTCATGTTGTGATGTCACTATTTTGCATGGATATACATCTGCATCTGCACAATATACTTGTTCTAACTCTTAAGAAATACTTTCCTTTGGATAACTGAGACAAATCTCCATAAATTTCACTTCGGAGCAGCTCAGAAAATGCTGCCTGCTTACTTCCACCATAGGACAAAAGTGCAGCCTGAGCTCATTTTCAGATAATCCATTTGTAATACCATACAGAAAACAAATGTTCATAATTCTTTAACCATAAGAGCTAGACTAAAAAATGTAAATATGAAAGTTTTTCAGCAGACACTGACCTTTCCAACAGTGCAAATGTTGATAGTGCATATCTACGTCATTATTAAATATTTGCCAAGCAATGCTGATATTGTGCATATTTTGTACCTTTTTGGTACAACAAATCACAATATCTTGGTGAATGTACCATGTAGACCCAAACAATTTGTAATTAATTTGTTTATATGAATGTCACCTTTAAAGTGATATCTTAACCATTACTGTGTGATGCTCGGTTACAGAGATATTCGCAGAAATATGATTAATATTATATTTATCGTAATTGATAAATAAACAAAGCATAATATCTCACCTCTAACACAGAGAGACTACATATCAGTGTACAAGTTGTGTGGCTCAATGTCAGCTTCAAAATGATGCATGATTTGTGTCATCACCATGCTCCCTTGCAAAGATATGGGCATAATAATGAGAAATATTGCAAATGTATAATTTTCATAATCCTACAAGATTAAACAGACTGTGATATCTGTCCATGTGTACAGCAGTACAGCATGCATACAGACAGTTCTTGTATCATGTTGTAAGGACTAAGACTCATCAAAACGAGGTATAATATGGCACAATTACATGCTCCCTAGCAAAGTTATTTACCAAATTATGAAAAAAATCATAATTTCCATAACCTAAGTCCTAAACAAACTGTGATAGCTGTACATGTGTACAGCATACAGACACAGTTCTTTTACCATGTTGTAAGGACTAACACTCTCTTCAAAATGAGGCATCATTTAGCACAATTACATGCTCCCTAGCAAGGTTATTTACCAAAATATGAAAAAAAAAGTTATGTACTTACCATAATGTTCCATGTGAGTTGTTCATCTCGCCTTCATTCAATCATAATTTTCATAACCTTCATTCTAAACAAACTGCAATATCTGTACATGTGTACAGCATACAGACACAGTTCTTTTACCATGTTGTAAGGACTAACAGTCTCTTCAAAATGAGGTATCACTTAGCACAATTACATGCTCCCTAGCAAGGTTATTTACCAAAATATGAAAAAAAAAAGTTGTGTACTTACCATAATGTTCCATGTGAGTTGTTCATCTCGCCTTCATTCTTACAGGTGGGTTTGGAGCTGATCCTCGTCTCCGAGTCAGTCTATTACAAAGCTCGAGGTCTTCAGATAGCTCGAGGCCAAGTCCCTATCCCATGATGCACCTAGAGTTACCTCAGATCTCGTTTGCTGCATATAATAATACCGTATGTCATTCTATCACTCTATAAGCGAAAGCTATAGAAGAGTTGAGCAACCAGGAAGAATCCAGCATATCGGTCTTCGAAATAACCTTGGAAGGGGTAGGAGGGTGGGAAGTAAGAATGAAGGTGAGATGAACAACTCACATGGAACGTTATGGTAAGTACATAAGTCCTTTATGTGAAGTTGTTCTATCTTGCCGTTCATTCTTACAGATGGGTAGCGTCCCAAGCACCATCTATCTCGGGTGGCTCACAGGAGTATGTTTTTCAGGACAGTAAACCCAAAAGAGGCTCTGTCAACTTTGTAATGAGTGATAAAGGTATGAGGTCTTGACCAAGTGGCTGCTGCACAAATGTTATCTATAAGAAGTCTGGCAGAAAAGGCAGAGGATGTAGACACTGCTCTGGTAGAATGAGCCTTAATTTTTTGTTGTAAGGGCATATTAGCAGCTGAATAAGCACATGTGTTACAATCGGATAACCACTTAGTTGTTTTTGCCAGTGGCATACCTTTTCTGGAATCTGAAAAGGAAATGAAAAGCTGTTCTGATTTTCTAAAGTCTTTTGTCCTATCCATGTAAAATCTGAGCTGTCTATGAACATCAAGCTTGTGCAGCATATACTCTAAGTTGTTGGAGTGATTGGGGAAGAACACTGGCAAATCAATAATTTGGTTAAGGTAGCTTCAGTACAAACTTTAGGTAAAATGGAGGGGTTAGTTTGAAGTGAGACTGTCAGCATGGAAAATCAAATAAGGAGGCTTAATGGACAAGGCTTGAAGCTCTGACACTCTGCAGGCAGAAGTGATAGCTACTAAAAAGATAGTCTTCCATGACAAATATTTAAGATCACATGAGGAAGCCAGTTTGAATTGAGTGAGAATAATGCGAGAAAGCATAACATTTAGATTCCATGGAGTATACTGAGATTTCACAGGTGGTCTGAGACGAAAGGTCCCTTTGAGAAAGGCTGTGGATTGTTTGTGTGACATTATACTCAATCCAAGGTGAAAATTAGAGATAGCAGCAACTTGAACCCGAACATTTGCTGCTTCAGCTCCTTTGTTGAAAATCATGGTCAAGAACTCTAGAATAGAAGCCATAGAGGCTAGGTAGGGATCAATGTTGTTTGGAGAGGCCCATATAAAAAATATTTTTCATTTGCTAAGGTATAGCTTCCTCATAGAGGATTTATGAGAGGATATTAGAATTTGCTGCATCTCATTAAAAAGGTTATGGAACTTGGATATGATGGGAATTGGAGCAGCCAAGCTGTCAGCTTCAGGGACTGAAGAGAGGGATAAAGTTCCCCCAAGTGAGTCAGAAGATCTGGAACTGGGTCCAGAATCCATGGGTCCTCCAATTGATGAAGTCGAAGGAAGGGGAACCAAATCTGATGTGGCCAATGAGGGGCTATTAGAATGATGGTCCTTCCCAGGGCTTTTGCTTTCTGTAGTACTTTGGGTATCAACAGAATTGGTGGGAATGCATAGAGGAAACTTGGAGGCCAATCATGTACAAGTTCATCCCTTGGGGCTTTTCCCGGAGGGGGAATCAGGGTGAAGTAGCTTCTGCATTTTCTGTTCATGTGGTTGGCAAAATGATCACAGCAAGGCTGGCCCCATTTGTGGAATATCCTGTCCGCCATTTGTTTCTTGAGGGACCACATTTGAGGCAACAAAATTGCTCTGCTCAGCTTGTCTGATATCACGTTTGATTTCCCCAGGATGTGCATTGCTAACAGAAAACACTGGGTTGGATGTAGCCCATTGCCTTATGACAAAGGGGGTAGGACCTGGTTCCTCCTCATTTGTTCAAGTACCAGACCACTGATATGTTGTCTGTCTGAATCGCAATTGTACCCAGAGGAAGAGAGTCCTGGAAGTACTGCAATGCTAAAAGTACTACTCTCATCTCTAGGACATTGATATGCAGATGTGTCTATTGATTGGTCTATGTGCCTTGGGTTGTTCTTCCCTGAAAACACCCCCCCCACCTTATCAGGGAAACGTCCGTGGTCACTGTGGCCGCTGGTGGGAGTAGAACAAAAGGATGACCTATCATGACATGAAGAGAGGTCAACCAGCACTGAAGATCCTTTTTGGATGTGTTCATGATCATTAGCCTCGCTGTTTTGCCAGAGATGGGTTGCACCTGTCACACCTAGGTTTTCGAATACTGGCCAAGGCTCTTGCCGTCCCCATAGTGCCTTTTTTAGGCAAGGCTCAAAGGACAAACCAACCACCGTAACCAGCACAGGTAACCAAAAACTAAGGGTAATGCTACTCAACGCCAGAAGTCTCAACCTCAAAATGCACACACTCGAGGCTCTCCTCAGCATGGAGAAAATCAATGTTTGTGCATTGAAGGAAACCTTGTTCAAGGCTCAAGAGAGCACCCCAGCACTGCCAGGTTACAATTCATATCATACCTTCCGGCCTCAGTTACCGAATCGCAGTACAAAGGGCGGAGGTGTATCCATATTCATCAAGGATACCCATATCTCCAGGTTAGTAGCGCAGCATGATGCCCACAGAGATCATCCATGCGCAACTATCAGCAGGCAAAACCACATTTCAAGTCGTAGCTGGTTATAGATTGCCCACCATGTCCCAAGATGCTCACTCTGCATTCCTTGAGACATTGGAAAATATAAAGGTCCTACCCAATACCATAATCTTGGGTGATTTCAACTACCCTGGTATAGACTGGGCGAACTACCAATGTTCCAACTCCTATGCTCAGCGATTCATAGAATTTATAAATTCAAATGCCCTTGAACAACTAGTATGTTCCCCCACTAGAGGGGACAACATATTGGATTTAATCATCACAAATATGGGTGCCCACTGTACCACACCTGTTATCACTCCCTCCTTGGTCAGATCCAACCACAAACTGATAACCCTGGACAACCTCACCCCCTCCACCTCCCCCAGTCAAAAAACCATAGTCAAAAACCTTTCCAAAGCAAACTTCAAACTACTTGCATCCGAAGTGGAAAGCTTCACTATTCCCTTGCAGAAGGATAATGATATCCAGGATGTGGAATCCTACACCAAGGCACTCTATATGCATCTTCAGGATTGCATGGACCGTGCTATCCCAAATAAAACCAAGACTCCTTCCTCAAGCAAGAAGAAACCAGTTTGGTGGACCCTGGCCATAAGCAAACTTAACAATAAAAGGAGGAGACTTATACAAAAAAAGGCCAAATCTCAAGTAGAAAAATCATCCCTGATCAGCATTAGTAAGAAATTGAGGGCCCTCATCAAGTCAACTAAAGCTAATTTTGAAAAGAAAGTTGCCAAGGATAACCATAAGGCCTTCTATGGCTATGTCAAAAGCCTAAATGGCAACGCTCAGGTCTGTTCTGAGCTAGTGCAAAATGGAACAAAATACACTGACCCTTCTGACATTGCCAACATCTTGGCTGACAGGTTCAGTGCAAACCCCCCCCCCCTCACCACCTACAGGGCTTATTACCATTCCAGGGGATTGTGTAAGTCTAATTATTACTGATACGTTGGTTAACAAGGCTCTATCTAAAGCTAAAAACACTGCCTCCATGGGACCAGATGGTGTCCCAGGCTGTGTCATATGTGAGCTCCAAAAGGAATTAACCCCGCATCTTAATACCCTGTTCAGTCTCAGCCTCTCCACAGGATATGTGCCCAGAGAATGGCGCATGGCAACAGTGGTCCCGCTACACAAGGGTGGGGCCACAACTGACCCTGGGAACTACCGACCAATAAGCCTGACCAGTCTGATCTGTAAGGCTATGGAGCGAATCATTATGGAACTCATAAATGGAGAGATTGGGAACCTCCAGTCGCTGGACCCCACACAGTTTGGCTTCGTCAAGGGCAGATCATGCCTCCTGAGCCTGGTGGATTTCTTTGAGACAGTTACTCAGGCTATAGACAAGGGAAAGGAGGTACACACGGCTTACCTTGACCTTGCTAAAGCATTTGACACCATTCCCCATTCGGGTATTATTGATAAGCTCACCAGCCTGGGCATAAACCCTTACATCACAAGATGGATCGCAATCTGGCTCTCAGACAGATCCCATAAAGTAAGAGTAGCAGGATCTATGTCTGAATCCAGACCAGTAATGAGTGGTGTGCCTCAGGGCTCTGTCCTGGGGCCCCTCCTGTTTGGCATATACTTCTCAGAAGTACAGGCAAGCACGGAAGGGCTGTGGCTGACTACGTTTGCGGACGACTGCAAACTGGGTGCTATAATAGAGTCTCCAGCCAACATGGAGATCCTCCAGAAGAGGAGACTGATGCATGGTGTCAAAGCCATGGTCTCAAGCTAAATGCAAAAAAATGCATAGTAATCCCCTTTGGAAAAAACAGAGTACCCGCAAACTACAACATAGGAGGTAATCCCCTGAAATCTGAAGAAGAAATAAGGGATCTAGGAACCCAGTTAGATAGCCAGCTTTCCTTTGATAACCATGTTGCCAAAGTGGTTAGAAAATCCTTTTATGTGACCCATCTAATCATGAAAGGGTTCGCATCAAGATCTAAGGATGTAATGGTGCCCCTCTACTCTTCCCTCATCAGACCCATTATTGAGTATGATGCACCAATTGGAATATACCTGGCTAGACATCTCCAGCTGCTGGAGAGACCACAAAGGTACCTAACCAAGAGAATTACTGGCCTCAAACAGTTGCCCTATGCAGCACGATTGAAAAAGCTAAAACTGTTCTCTGTTGCATACTGCTTTCTCAGAGGCGATCTCTGTCTAACGTACAGAGCCATGTCCAACCCAGAATTGTTGAACATGCTCCATCTTAACAAAACCAAATCTACTCGACCTACACGCTCTAGGGATATAAACCACAACACAACAATTAATAGAACATGCTGGAGGGATAGATTCCCTTCGCATAGACTTCCCTTACTATGGAACAGGGTCCCGATCTACATAAGACAGAGCCCCTCACTATCACTCTTCAAGAGGAACCTTGATGAGTGGATGGGTAACAGAAAGTTCACACCAGGGATCACACCAACAGCACTACTAGATAGGGGCCAAGGGTACTAGCTGCTAGTACAAGGGTCTAGGGAATTAATAAAGGGGTGGTGAATACCGCACAATGTGGCTGGGCTAATATATGAATTTGGGCAGATAGCTCAGTACCAACCTATGAGCCTATAAGATGAGACATTGGGAGCTCTTGGTAAGACCACTGAGTGAACAACAGCCATTGTAGAATCCACATGTGCATGCGACCCAACAGTATGGCTAATATTCCGGCTGCCATCATGCCTAACAATTTTAGTACTTGTGATGTTGGAGCCTTGTTTTTGGCCATGATATTATGGACCTGCTGATGGAGTAGTAAGGCTCTTTCTGTTGGAAGACTAAGAGTGGTGGTGGTGGTGGTGTCCAGTTCTGCTCCGATAAAAACGGTATGTTGCAATGGTGACAAGGCAGATTTTCCTGAGTTTATTGTAATGCCCAGCTGACTGCAGAGTGAAAGAGTGGTGTCCCTGACTTGTATGAGTTGATGCCTGGTGGTGGCACTGGGGAGACAGTCATCTAGGCATGGAAACACCTGGAATCCTAAACGTCTCAGGTGAATCGTGACCACTGCCATGCATTTGGTGAACACTCTGGGGGCTGTAGTGAGACCAAAGGACAGGGCTCAAAACTGGTAATGATTGGCTCCCAGCCGGAAGCGCAGATGATCTGGCCATTTTTATGTGGTAGTACACATCCTGAAGATCTATCGAGCACATCCAGTTGTCTTTCCCTAAAAAGGGAAGTATCAACTGAAGCGTGACCATCTGGAACTTCTCTTTCTTGACAGATCTGTTTAGTCTGCTGAGGTCCGATATAGATCTCCAGTTCCCTGTCTTTTTTGGAACTAAAAAGAATCTTGAGTAAGTTCTGGATCTTATCTGGTCTGCTGGGACTGGCTGGATGACTCTTTGTTAGCAATAAACGGACCTCTATTGTTGCTTGTTCCCTGTAACTGGGTGGAACATCCAGAATTTTTCTTGTCAATGGAGGAGGTGTATCGAAAGGAATGAAATATCCACTGGAAATTATACTTTGTACCCAGCTGTCATTTGTTATTTTGAGCCAGGCATCTGGATACAAAGATAAGTGACCCGTGACTGACTCCAGAGTAGGATAGTCAGGCCTCCTTTCAGGAGTGCTGGTAGGGCTTCCCAAAGAACTGATCTCTGTTGCCCTAGTTTGTGGATCCCCTCTGCCGCCAAAGCTGCGTCTTCCATTATTGCCGCCTCCTCTGCCCCTGGAGGGGGGTTCACCACATGTGTCTTGAAAGGCTCCTTGGGCTTTGTGGAACCACATCTTTCCTCCCCTTTGACCCTTAGGGTAGGGTCTGGTAGGGGTAGAAAAATGGACTCCGACGGCAGACAGAGTCTTTCCTTCCTGCTCACACCTGGTCAAAGTTTCCTTAACTTTGGGCCTGAAAAGGGATGAGCCATCAAAGGGGTATTTACAAAGGATGACTTGAAGGGCCCCGCGAAGGAACACAAGGGCATCCAGGAGTGTCTCCTAAGAGCAATTTCTGTACCCACTGCCCTGCTTGTTCCATCAGCTGCATATGAAATGAGGTGCATGGACGAGTTTACTATGGAGTTGAGGGTAGCAAGCTGGGAGGCAACTTTATCTGAAGCTTCTGCAGCTACTGTACCCTGAAGAGTATCTCTGAGCTCTTTTAGGAGATCTCTTTGCAGTCTAGTAAAATGGGTTAGATAGTTGAGCAAACGCAGTGCAAAAGTCTCTGAACTGTAAGTGTGCTTCCCATATCTATCCATGATCCTAGAATCTCTGTTAGGAGAATGGATAGAGAAGGAAGTTTCTGAAATTTTCTTTTTGGTGGCTGCCGCCACCATCATGGCATCAGCTGGCACACCCTTAGTAAGAAAGGATTTGTCCTGGGGGGCAGAAATAAATTTATTAGGCCTCCTAGGTACAGGCTCCATGATGTCCGGAGACTCCCATGCCCTTCATGAGACCAGCTGCATAAGCTCATCGAAGGGCAGAGACACCCAAGAGGTGGAGGGCTAAGACATAAAGCCTTCAGGAGAACCGACTCGTCTTCAGTAGGGTTGATGGACTGCCAGTCACCCCTCTGCCTAAGGATTTCTAATATCTCAGCAAATGAGATATCCTCAGAGGGGGACCATGGGGACCCTTCTGATTCATCCAAGTTGGTATCGGATGTGAGGGACTCCTGAGAGGAGTCTAAATACTTCCTCTTACAGATTCTCTTCCTGGGAACCTCATCAGTGGGGGCTTCTGGTGAAGTCTCAGAAGAGCAGGGGCCACCCAATGGGGCTTTCTGAGGCTCTGTGTCTCTACGCTTGGCAAGGATCTGTGAAGCAGAAACAGACACAGGAGTTTTTGGGGAGGAGGTAGCCAGACCTGAAGTCGAAGATGTCTTAGGATACATAACTCTCCTCATGGCTTCGAAGGCACCTCTGTTCCGATGAGAAGGGACTGACGGATCCGAGGAAACCGTCAATACCCCCAGCACTGGGACAGTAGGCTCCAAGCTAGAGGTAGGAGCCGAACTCATCCGAGCCGAAGCCCCAAGTGGCGGAGTCGGAACCGACAAGTTGGTCTGACTATCCCCCCCAGACCCGACCAGAGAGTGTCGGCTCCTAGATTCCTCGATCGCTGCCGAGGACATCAGAGTAAACGGAGCCGAGGACACTGGAGCATGTGTCAGCTCTGAAGGCTCAACAATCATCAAGTCCGACTCCTTCGGCTCCGAAGGGCCAGTATGGCTCAGAGGAGGAAGAATAGTAGATGGTATAAGGGTCTTCGGTTCCGAAGCTGTCTGGGTCGGAGCCAATAAGAATTTAGCAAAGGCCAGTGTCTGTAAAAGCTTCTCCACCACATGATTCACATCCAAATCAGAAAGGCTAATCGAAGACCGAGATGAGTGGATAGAAGGAGGTACAGATTGCAGGAGTGGAGACTTAGGCACTTTAATACCAGTTCCAAAACCGGGGACGGACTCCAAAAGGACAAGACGGTTGGCTCCAAGGTCTGTGGAACTGATGTTGAAGATTTTTGTGATTTCTTTACCTCAGAAGAAGTTGAAGCCTTAGAAGACTTTGAGGATTTACTGGACCTGTCCTGGTTGCTCAAAGCATCTTGAAAGGAAGGTTTAATTAAACCTCTGTCAATTAACTTTCTCTTTCTCTCCTGGAGAATCCTAGAAGAGAAAAAAATGACAGATGGAGCAGCTTTCCTGGAGATGCACTGCTCCCAAACAATAAACACAATTCACATGACTGTTAGTGACATTTTCTGCCCACATTTAGGACATTTCTTAAACCCTGATTTAGGGTGTTTATCTTTATCATGGCCAGCCATACTGTAAGAAACACAATCTCAATATGGTGCTGTAAAGAACTAGACACACCCAAACAAAAAATATCAAACAAGCCCTCTTAAAACTATGGGCTTAAATAGTAATCAACACACACACACACACACACACACACACACACACACACACACACACACACACACACACACACACACACACACACACTACTATTTATCTAAACTCTAGAGAGTATATGTATCAAAGTTGTGACAGAAAAAGTCTCTATATAAAGGCACACAACAATATAAACTACTACTATACACACACACTATTTATCTAAGCTCTAAAACTAATTATTTCAAAGTTGTGACAGAAAAGTCACTATTCAAACTCTAAAGACTAAATATAACAAGCTGTGACAGAAAGGTCACTATTCCAAGCACACACTACAATCTAAAGTACTAATAAAGTTTTACAAGGCCTAGAGAGCTAATTACTATTTTTAAGAAAAAGGCACACCAAGGGAAGGGAAACTACAAAAAAGCTGTAAGAGCTTATCTAAGTATCTAAGATATAAATCAGAAAATTTTTATCAGAATTATAATATATTTTGAAGAAAATAAGGTTTTTACTGGCCCGAGCTAGTGAGAACCTCTGATCTATTGCAGCGGCAAACTAGATCTGAGTTAACTCTAGGCGCGTTATGGGATAGGGACCTGGCCTTGAGCTATCTGAAGACCTTGAGCTTTGTAGTAGGCCGACTCGGAGATGAGGATCAGCTCTGAACCCATCTGTAAGAATGAACGGCGAGATAGAACAACTTCACACTCATCATTTCCATGACCTAAGTCTTAAACAAACTGTGTGGCACTCGGAAGGTGTCTGAAGTGTCCCAAAACTGTGCTGGCTACCCACTCAGATGGCTGATACCACTACTGTCTCACGATCTCCTTCAGTGTCAGCAGTCTGCTTTCCTCCTGCTTTTTCCATTTCCATGTGTCCTTTTCAGCAATAGACATAAGGGATCAAAGGGCTAATGTATTGTTTCTTACCCTGACCTAAATAAACTTACTTTCCTGAAGGGAGGGAGAGTGACAGGAGAGCTACAGAGGGCATACACGAGAAAGGTAAAAGACTTAGCTAGACCTATTCTTTCTGCATTTGTCCTTTCAGAACACTGGCGTCCTTGAAACCATGCTTATGCAGGAAACTCTGGCATGTGCATTCATCAATGTGATAACGACTTTTAGTAATGTGAGTAACGGCGGCAGCTGCTGAGGATTTTATCTGACAGGTGATGATAAGTCAGGGTTACATACTGTAACTGCACATATTGCCATTTAATGTGATAATGACTTTCAGTTCATTACTGGAAGGTTCTGCATGTTCAGACAAAGGTGATAATTGCTGCACATAACCTGTTGAGCAGACATTGAATACATTACAGGTGCAGGTGTAATGTAAGACAGTCATTACCATCTGAGTAAATCAGTAAAAGTAGTAATACCATTTATATCTTCTGTATCCCCTGCTATAAACACAGCAACAATAAATGAGCAATTAAATGAACAGAAAGTCCAAGTTTTGCTAACAAATGTTGTCCAAGTCATGTACAACACCTCCAAAGCAGTTTTTGTTTTTCTTCTGAAAATCACATCCAGCAAACCTAAAACAGAGTCTTTTTTCCAGGGACAAGCCCCCTTCCCATACCCTTGATGTGTGGGACCCCCCCCCCAACTCCTTGACTTACTTTTACTAATTCTACAGTCACACATCACTGGGGAAATGTGCATGCTTTCAGCAAAATCATTCTGGAGGTTTGGGATTTGTGGAAATCAATTTTGCAATGATGTCACTTTTTTAAATATCATGGGTTCAGTTCCCAGATTTCAATGCATGAGATGCATATTGGTGTCTCTGACCATAATTCAACTTGGAGGCAAATACCACTCCCAAACAACTTTTTTGTCTGTCCTTTCTGGGCTAACCCTTGCAGAATGTATGCCTCTCTTTCATTGTCCTTGTCAGAGAATATAATCTTGCCTTTTTTTTTTCCTCATAAATCCCAGCTATCGTCTCTGCTTTGCCTGTCACAGCAAGTTTGATTGACTAATATTATAAATAATACTTTTCTTACATATCTGAAAAGAATAAAATAAATTCTCTATTTTATTATTTGTAGAAATAGAAAATTCTTTAACAAATGTGTTAGTAGACTGCGGAATAAACTTAATACTTGGAAGAATACTGGTATCAAACAATGAATATGCATTTAGCCTAAAACTGTCATCACAACAAGAATAAAACAATTCATAGGAATCAAAAGTAGAATCAGAAGAGTCCATATCAATAAAAACATTGTTTTTTATCATTAGAAAAAAAATATATAACAAATGAAGTTTCCGCCAACTGACGAAGCACAGAAGGCACACATTTGAGTCCCAAATTAAATACAGACAACTCAGTATCAGAGATATGCTAAAATTATTAACCAATTTGTCATTCAATTCAGACTCCTGAAATACAGAATGGAAACCTACTGGACCAGAAAGGAGCTCAATATGAGTCTCCAACTGAGCAGAAAAGAACAGTGTTACCTTTGATATTTCTTGTTTTGTGATGCATAACCACCTCTGTTTCTATTGCTCATAATCCCTTTTGTTTCCTGTTCATCAAAAATTCCTATCATCACCACTTGAAATGTCATGATTGTTTTTGAAATCATTCATGGTAGGTATACGTGTCGCCACAGGAACACTGAGTGGAACCCCAACAGTTAGAAGAAATGGAAGTAGAAACCCCTACCTAAGATACACCCACAAGCTGATCCTGATAATCCATCTTTACAACCTGATGCCTATAGGCTGATCTACCTGTCCACCACAGAAATAAACTGTTGGAAGCATAATCATGGTGTTCTCTCTCACCCAGAGATGCAGGATATCTAAAAACCCTACCTACGGTTCTTTTATCTTCAGTACAGTTTTAAATACTTCAATTACAGTTAGTTTTAACTTTGATTTCCATTTTCCAGTAATTGTTTTGATTTCCACAGCAAACAGCATTAAACTTAGTAAGGCCTTACTATGTCTAGGCAGTTCAAACCATATATCGCAGCTCTAAAGAAGCATTTCCTTGCTTATAAGAATTTCCTCCCCTTGCACTGTCTTCAGGCATACCTCTCAACATTTCTTTAACAAATTGTCACCATGTAAGACAAGTGGCATAGTGAGCCCACAAAACCTCAGACTTATGATATAAAGCACAGAAGAATTAAATGCACTGAATTTTATTGTATTTATGGAACAGGGAGCATCATACCTCATTACACATTTGTGTTTTAGAATATCATTAAGAACACTAAGCCTTACTAATCGTTTTCATTTCTTCAGACATCACTTTCTGTAGTATAATTTATCACCATTACAAAAAATATCTATCTTCAGTTTCATTTCTCGTGCCTCCTTCCTCAAATGTAGTCCTTGTTTACTTGGGGAATGGGTTTGACTTATTATGGGTGTGTGTGTCTATCAAAAGAAATAACCTAATTCCAATAAATAGTCTGTCACAATTTTTTTTAAATATGTGCTCAAATGCTGACCAAAATACTGCAGCTGAGAAGTAAACTGTTTTATCATGTTTTCATAAAAAGTCTTGACAGTCTGCAATGTGTAACAAATGTCTTACAAAAATGAATCCCTTTGAATATGTACATATGCTTGTTTATTTGCAAAATGTGCGCTCACGAGCATGGGCGAGCACACACACACCTCTCTTTGGTCAATAATTTTGAGGGGTATCCCTGATTTGGGTTTAAAGTTTACATTTGTCTAATACTGGTGATTTGGAAACAAAAGGTAGTGGATTACATTTTATAAATAACGGCAATAATAAAAGTTACGGACTTGTTTTACTTTAGAAAATGCATGTTAATCCACACTATTTCATTCTGTATGTATAAAGTTAATGGTACTAACTTTTAAATGTGTCCATGATCTGAATTTATTCCTGAATCTGGAAGTAGGCGATAGAGAGCTATCACACACTGCACTATGGCAAAGAGCAGTGACATCGGCAACATTTCCTTCAGTCTTAGAGATAAACTGCTTCAGAGTGAAGAGCACTGGTGATCAGCAGCATTTCTCTGTTTCAATATGTGCTGAAACAGAATGCTGCCGAAATCAGGTTTACTTGTGCGCATTTGCAGTTAGGCAGCCCAGTTTCCCTGCAGAGAGATGTAGTTAACAAAAAAAAAAAAAAAGCAGTTACGATGCAGCAAACAGCTGTAAAACGTAGACCACACACAGGGCAGTACATCGGTTCAGCTAGAATCCTATAATTCTGATGGGCCTTAGCAAACTGTTTCCGGTTGACTCACTTTCCCTCTTATCTTTCTGAAGTTATATTCATTAATGCCGACCATATTTTGTTGTTCATACTGAATTAGTAAAAAGAACTTTAAACGCTTCATAAAACAACTGTTATGATATTCACATCCATGGTCTCCAAAAACAAAACAAAACAAAAAAAAATATGGAGGAGCCGGAACAACAGAAAGGCAGGATGCTAACATTCATAACTATTATTATTGCATTGTAAGCCGATTTTCTTGGGAAAGACAAATATGAACACCATGTACCTTCATAATAAAAATTAAGCTGACAAGGTAACTGACAAAGTTCAGTTACTTTTTCGACTTAATTTTCAGCTGTGGAGGAATAATATGACTGCAAAATTACTTGCACAGCTAGAAGGCACTCGGGTGTAACTACATGCAATTCCTACAGTCTCACAGCGAGATTGGATGTAAGCACAAAGGCACCATGAGACGGTAGTCGGGGTTAAGGAGAAATTTTTCCATCTCAGGGACTTCATACAATCTGTCTGCTTTCCAAGGGGCTGGAGGTTGGCAGTCCGGGCTAGTGAAGGCTGAGGAGAAGGCATCCAGAAAAGCAGGCTGGATGGGAGGAATAGCATGGGCCTGGGGTGGTGCCCATTTGGATAAGGTCACATAACCTTTTCTGAACATCAGACCTATCCGAGGATTGCCATTTAAAGTGGTCTTTCATTTTATTAACAGTTTCCCCAAATCTAAGATCCTCTACAGATGAGTCAGGTTCAACAGCGCCCTCTTCAGGTAAACCATATAACAAGGGGGACGAGATCTGGGAGGAGTAGGAAAGAGAATCTTCAGAGGAGTCAGACAATTCCTCTTCCTCAAGGTGCTCTACCCTCCTTTCCTGGGTTGGAGGTATGGGACTAAGGAGGGTGGAGCAGTGGCAGAGGATCCTGTTGAAGGCCTAAGGGCCATAAAGGCAGTGAATAAGCTTTGGCTGAAGGCCTGCCAATCTGGCATGCCTTCAGAGGTAGCAGTGAGATGTCTTGTCTTTTGTTTTTTCTTCAAAGGCCTAGCCAGATATGGGCTAGGAATAGGCCTAGGGTCACTGATCAGGAGAGCAGAGGTGGCATCCGATGAGCTCTGACCAAAAGATGGTCCCCCCTCCCGGCGTCTAGAGAAGGCACCGGTAAATTCTCTGTGGACGTGTCATCTGTTCAAGATTTTGCGGCTTCCTCAGAGGTACCCGCTATATCTGTATTGGCGGATGCCGGATCCTCAGTCAAGTTAATGTCGGCTACAGACTGAGGTACGGCAGACAGAGGCAGAGCAGAAGAAGTAGGCCACGAGGAATTGGCCTTCTCCCTAGGTGGTTCGAATGGGGCGTCAGGCATGGCCTCCATTCTGAACGCTGTTTGAGGCATTGATTCTCTAAGTACAGGTTTAGAGCCTGCAAACAGCAGTGTAAGGTCTTCAGGACAAACAAATGGCAAATGGTAAAGTTTTCATGGTCGTGTTCCCTGCCTAGACAAAAGAAACGCTGGTCATGCGTGTCTTTGTGGGGAATCTGATGACTGCACTTGCCCTTATCGGATGACATTAACAGACTACAATCAAAAACAAGCAGGACTGAAAGAATCCCCAATGGGGTATTTTACTGAGTCTTTTTCAATCACACGTCCACGAGAAGCAGGAGCACTTGCAGTACGACTGGTGGCTGAGACGTTCTGAGAGCTGGTGCATGCAGATGTCACTTTTATGGCCCACATTCCTGCTGCCACATCAGATGTCCAATGCACCTAGAGGGACTGAAAATCTTTGGAGACCCAGCCAGTAGAACCGGAAAGGAAGAAGGGTAAACCCACATGTACAATACTGCAACATTGGAATAGAAGTATGTCCGGAAACTCCAGAGGGTGGCAATGCTTTAGCATTTCCGACTGTAGATAGCACTGGAACTTCCTCATATCTTCTTCTTTTGGCTTTTCCCGGTTAGGGGTCGCCACAGCAGATCATCTGTCTGCTCATGATTGGCCGTGGAGTTTTACGGTGTCGAGTTGCCAGCCAAGTGCCCAACCTTCCACAGAAGGCACACACTCATACCTAGGGCCAATTTAGAGTGTCCAATCCACCTACTCCATGTCTTTGGGATGTGGGAGGAAAACGGAGCACTCAGAGGAAACCCACGTGACCACAGGGAGGACATGCAGACTTTGCACAGAAAGCACCCCCGCCGAGAATCGAAATGGAGAACCTCTTGCTGTGAGGTGGCAACGCTAACCGCTGCACCACCGTGGACTCCCACAATGTGAGCATGGGGAAGGTCAAAGCCATGAACTCCAGAGCCCTCAAAAATTCCATGACATGAATGATACAGAAAGTAAAGACTAAAAGTAGGCAGTTAGAGACAAAACCTTGGGAACAGGCAAACAAGCCAGCATTTGAACAGTCCGAATCCTGCAACCCAGAAAAATGTGATCCTGAGAGAGGGGGACAGGACTGACTTATGGAGAATGAGAAACCCATAATACTCAAAAGCAGTCTGGTAAAGTAAAGATCCTATAAAAGCCTGGATGGAAAAAGAGCCTTAAGTAGCAGGTCATCCAGGCAGGAAAATATTTGAAAGCCTTGAAGCCTGCAGAAAGCTATGACTGGAGCCAGGCACTTAATGAATACCATTGGAGCTGTGGAAAGACCAAAAGGAAAAGCAGAGATTTGAAAATGAGAGAAAGAAACAGAAATGTAAACTTCCTGAACAGAAGGTTAATAGGAACATGAAGATAGGCACCATTTAGATCTAGAGAAACCAAAAAAGCCTGAGGAAGCAAGAAGGGAAACAGTGATTAGAGGGATAGACTCCCAAAGGAGGGTACTTTGAGAAATGTTTTTAGAGAGGAAAGGTCTAGAACAGGCCTCCAGGACCCTTCTCTTTCAACATCTTGGAATAAAACCCCATACTGCTGAGGACCTCCGGAAAGGACTGAATGGTGCTCTGATCCAGCAAACTCTGGAGCACACCCCAAAAATGCGGAACTTGGTCTGAAGGGGGGAGGGTCAGACCATAAAGTAGCCATGACAGAATCGAAGAGTCTGTAGTAATCTGTTGCCAAAGAGGTAGTAACAGAGAAAGTCTGACAGATAAGGGAACCTGGCCAAGGGAAAACGAGGAGAGAATGTCAGATGGAAGCAGACTTGTCCTGAAAAGTAGGTTTTTGGTATCTAGGCAACTGAGTGAGTTTGTCAGAAAAAACACACCTAGGTACCTTCCTACTGTTAAGAGAGCTGATAAAGCTGTCTACAAACAAAAGCAGTTTTAGCATGATATTTCCTCTGAAACTTAGAAATGGGGAGAAACAAAAATCTGATTAAGATCTTTCATGACCTTGCCTTGGCCCCGTAAGGTCTTAAATAAATCAGCTACTGGAGTACCAAAGAGATTATGATTATCCAAAAGAGAATCAAGAAGCTTAGCCTTAATATTTTCAGTCAAAGCCTGACGATGAAACCAAGAATAGCTTCTCATAACAGAACCTGAAGCAGCAGTTCTAGAAGAGGCATCAGCAGAATTGTAGCTACACGAGAAGTGGATCCCACCAAAGAAAGGGCAGTGTACTTGGTCTCAGAATGAGGCAGGTCAGACAGACTCCCCCAAGGTGAAAAAAGGGAAAATATAACTGGTCATGTGAATTTGATAGTTATGGCACAAAATGCCAGGGTGTCAGAAGTACTGAACTTCTTCAACAGTCTCTCCACAACTCAACTGTCCTTGTCTGAAGAAAGAAGCTTGGAAGAAGGCAAAAGCCAGGAAAACTTATCAGCAGAGAAAGACACCACAGCATGGTCAGGAAGACTCCAACTATAAAGAAACTTGAAAGCCTCAAGCACCTTATAAATGCTGTTAGGCTTCTTAGGGGCAGGAGGTTTGGAATCAGGAGCCAAGGAAGCAGCTGAAAAAGTATTCAGCAAAGCACCCAAGACAGAAGGAACAGCAGAAGGGTCTATCTGCAACAACTCATAATACCATTTTGAATGTCTGAGACCTGGGAACAGCCCCACTTAAAACACTCCATCATTTGAATCATTGTATCCCTAAAGGACAGCTCATCTAAAGGAGAGGAAAGACTTGTAGGACTCCTCTTCTCACAGCCATAATCCAAAGGTGATGACATTTGGAAGGAGTAAACCAAGGAATCCTCATCTGAAACTGATTCCTCAACAAAACAGTCAGGCTCCCTAGATCTATTAAGTATACAAGGTCAAGGAAAAGAAGGAATGCAACAAGCCTCAAGTAAAATCTTGCCACTCCTTTACACAACCTCAGCAGATCTGAACCTTGTCTAAACTTAATCAGGACATCAGGACTATCCCCCTTACAAAGATCTGGGAATCCCCTTAGGCTTCTCTGACATAATCAGCCATATCTCCCCCTTAACATCTGCTGCAGAAATTCGCAAAACCTCTGAGGATGTCAGAGAAGCCAGTTCCATGCCAGTCTCCAACATGATTGCAGCAGAGGAAACTGATGTCAATACCAAGTGTTTTTCAGCATTATTATCCACCTCAAGAGAGATGTCTGTTGGAGGCTTGACAGCAGCAACAGCAGTATCTGATCTACACTTCTTGGCCATTTCTTAAGTGGCAACTGTACCTTGGGGTGGATGGATTCAGCCATGGTATCCTGGGCAAATAACTTGAGACATTGATACTTAAGATAAATGGAAAGTGAAGACAGACAAGTGAGAAGTGTCTTCAGCATAAATGCCTGACAAAGTGCACAGACTGTGGTTGTGAGAAGTGTCTAGACAAAAGCTCTTGTGGTGATTATTATGGGGAATCAGCCTCCCACACTGATATCTCCCTTTCTTGAATGACGTGAACTCTCAAATAACCAGCGTATTGAACAGCATTCAAACCGACTTTCACCTATGGTGTTCAGACTGGCGGCAAAGTTGTTCCAAATTTGGAACATCCATACATCACCTTTATGCTGACATGCATAGCATATGTCTGAGGTAAGACACTGGTAATACATAAAGACTTTGGTATACTGGTCGGATGTTGGCCTGTCTCTGGCAGGAGATACCATAGGTTATGCATACTGCAACAGTAATATGGAAGGATATCAGCAGTGTTGTGCCTATTTCCTCTTCCTGCCTCAGCAAATAAAATACTACCCTCCCACGACTAAAGCCTTTCAAAGCATCATGCTCCTGGTCATCCAGATGTTTCTATTGCAATCAACTATCCAAGGTTCCAATTTTCCAAGTTAATACTTCTCTTTTTTTTTTTTTTTTTTTTTTTTACCATATTGACTAACCAACGAACACTTAGAGTTATAAAACACATCAACTACTACAACATTTTTGCCTTTACTAATTTCTCTATTATCAGTGATCATAAAGGTTTTTAGAAGAACTTCACCTTTTTCAGCCCAAACAAACTTAACAGGGAGAAGTAAACCACAGAACCTGCTTCACTGACAGAATTTTGCCTACAGAATAAATTTTTCTGTTTTCAGTAGATAATTAACTGTGTTCTATGAATCCCTTAATCACTCCATCACATACACAGAGAACAGCTAACCTTACTGACACTTTGCCACCATAGTTACATTATTACACTCTTAATTTCAACAAAGTTAGAGCCTGGCTATATAGTCTGAACAAATTCTTCCTTCCCCTAATAAAGCTATCAGAATAAAAATATTTAAATATACTGATAACATGAAATGCAGTGTTATTAATAAAAATGAACACATACAAATCATTTTCTCCCCAGTCCCATCAAATCTTACATCACATAATCATGTTTTCTGATGATGTTTTACTGACTCATTTATGCACACTTTTTTTTAACCATATAGATCAGTCAATGAGAGACTGCACTAACTTGCAGTTGCAACACAAACATCACCCTCCACTATTAAGGACAGAATATTTACCCCAGGACTGCCCCCATTAGTAAATGGGCAGAGGCAGCTCCTAAATCCTTT